>NC_070631.1:3181461-3188961 GCF_947347685.1 Pleuronectes platessa | reverse complement strand
ATACAACATCAAACGCACACAAAAGATTGAGGGGAGGCACTTTCCACTTAAAACCATCGGCTCGTGTTTGTCAGCTCCGTCTGGTTGACGTGTTCCAACCTGCGAGGCCAAGATTTACTGTCAAGATGGAAATATGTTCAAGTATTTGTTGGAGCGGGGGGGGGGGGGGGGGGGAGTTTTAGATTTTTTCCCCTGTCACATTTTTTGACAAAATATATGCGACAGAGACGTCTCGTCCAGGAAACGATGGAGAGACTCGGTGGCAGCTGAGGGACGCCGGGAAGCCGAGGATAAATATCTGCCGCTGAGATGAAATATATTTCATGTTTCTCACCCCCCCCCCCGTCCCCCGTTATTTAAGATGAAGATGAAACTCCAGCGAGAGCATCTGTAATTTTCCGAACAGGCTGTAACCGGTAGAAAAAGGTGATTTGCATCAGAAGCCTTTGTTGGTTTCAGCTTCATTAGGTCGGGCTTTGTGCCGCTTGTTGTAGATAATGATGTGCATCTTTCGTCATTCTATAGGAACCAGTACAGGAGCGCCCCCGTGAACATATGCATTCCAAGTGTGAAGGTGATAACAGTCTTGAGATCTGCGAGGCCACATACAGACAGAGAGAGATATCTGGAATTATTAGACTGAAAAATATGTCCATTTGTTTTCTGATGGATAGCGAAGAGATCACTTTTCTGTTCTCTGAATATAGGGCTTCAACAAGTGGTCAGAAATCGATGATGCATCTTCTCACGTTTCGAGCTTTGTCTCCAAACCACTGTGGTTCGGACAAAGCAGCATCAACAGGTGTGTGTCCCAATCCAGAGGCTGCATCCTTCAGAGGCTGCATTTGAAATGTGCTATCGGCCAAGCTGCAGAAAGTGCAGTGGCTCAGGCTAGCACAATCCATTTTGGTTTGATGCTCCTGACACCAGGAGACTCGGTCTAAGGTTGCCATGCTCGTGGTCTACTCCCTTCAGGACTCTCCGATCGAAGCTGCCTCTGTCTCTTCTCTTGTCAGACCCCACGTCCTGTCGCGTTTCCCTCCTTTGTGATTCCTTCCTCCGCCCTAATGTGCTTCACCTGGGTGTCCTCTCCTTCCCTGTCTTCATGTGTATTTAGTTTGCGTGTTTCCCTCGAGCAGTTCCAGAAGGCAACCAACCTTGTTTCTATTTCCAGCGAACAGTTTCCTCGTGTGAGGCCTTCATGTACTGTATCTTTTCCTGATACCTCTCCAAAGCCTCAGCTTGCTTTTGAGTCCTGTGCTACGCCCCTGCCTTTAACAGCACCACCATGATAAAATCCTGGACTCTGACTAGATCTCCTGTAAACACCTGTCAGGGATATTTACTTATGGAATTATTAACGATTTTCCACACACTACTTCTTTTATCCATCTATCAAAAACCAGACATTGGACTAGAGGCAGCAGCTTCCACCTTGGACAGATCTCTTTTCCATGTTATGTTATTTACTTTTCTGTGATATCAAAGAACGTCCTTGAGCATTAATTAAATTACATTTCCTAGGCGGATTGATTCATGATGATAATAATATCTGATTTATATTCCAGTTTTTTTGAAAAACCCACCTCCTGTAAAATCAATTTTCCGTCGTGTCTCCCACTCGGTGACTTGTGCTTCCACAGTCTCACACCGTAATGACTTGAGTTGGCTAATGGACTTCAGAGGGTTCACACAATGTGCCAGCACTCACACTCAATACTCCACCCAAGAGGGACTCTCACAAAGCTGTTATCTCCTCCACGAGTGGGAAGTTAATCAAAGCGCGGCCCCCCTTTCCCCCCCCCCCCCCCCCCCCCACATCTTTGAATCCTCCACACAGGTTTAGAAGCCGTCGTCCTCTACACAGGAAAGTTGAAATATTCAACTCATTACAACATCCGGTGCATTTGGCCCAGTGCTCGTTCTCCCTCGTGCCAAATGTCCTTTGACGGAGAAGCTGCTGTGTGTCGGTGGCAGCCGGGCGCCGCGGTGCAGCCTCCCGTGGGGCTGTGTTGAGTCTCGTCCAGTATTAGCATCTGGTCCTATCACACAATTAACCTGCTTGTTGACCAGGAGCCCATATCTCTGCCGCGCAGCCTTCAGCGTGCCAGGTCGCCTGAATTCACGGGCGCCGCTTGCAGAGAGAGCAAATATTGAGCTAGATTGCAGAACCTCCACAGGCCGGCTGGGGATAGAGTAAACATTAAGAACTAAGAAAAGAAGAATTAGCAGATGTGTGCACATTTGCATTTTTTTTTGTTGCCGCTTACATGACCTGGGCTTTCGTGTGTGTTGCAAAAAATCAATCCGTTACTCATTAACCGTTCAACTGCAATGTGACTTCCCTCGGGCAACCAATAAAAGAATATTGATTTCCGACAAATAACTCACTTTCCTTAACATCTGACTCGTGAAAAATGGGATTTAAATTATGCAAAGGGTCGAGGATTGACAACATTTCAATGGTGTTTAATTGTGGGCGCATTAAAATGTCACATAAATAGTTTGAAGTGGGAAAAAGGGATGTTTGGATGCAGCTATAGATAATTACTTAAAAAAATAGAGGGCAACTATTTTGAGTTTAAGAAGAATTCAGTGCTTTTCGACCTACACTCATACTGATGCTTTGTAAACTACCGAAAATTTAACCGAGTTAAACCCTAAACTTTAACTCTAAAGAATAAAGTGGAAAGAATAAATAGTGCAAACCACTGACGGCGTGTTTCAAACTGCGCTAAGCGAGATGTCAGCCTCGGTGCCGCGGCACAACACTCTGGAGATTTGTCTTGTTTACTCAAATAAACAGAATAAAAAAGCTTCAGCTCTGTGACTGTTGGGAAATCTTCCTCTCGAACCCTCAGGAGGTAGAAAAAAAAGAAAAAGAGAAAGAACCGTACATATTTATGAACTGTTTCCTTAATGGCAGTTAGTAAACTTCCGTCCAGATAGTTTCCACTGTGGCGTTAAAACACTGCAGGTTAGCAGGGTTGGTTCAGGGGTCAAGGTTTTGGAGATATTTGAATTCTTTATCCAATGAAAAGGTCTAGAACCAACAATGAATTTCTTCTAATATCCAAACCCTGACATGTAGAGTTCTATCCTTTGCTTCTGTCCTTGTCCTGGTTGGATATCCAGTCTCTACCTACAGGCTCATCCATCGCTTTGACCTTCACAGGATTACTGGGAGTCAGACCAGGACCGTGTCCAGGTCCAGATGAAATACAATCCTGCTGGAGCAACCTATTTTGCCTCTAAAGGCTAATGTGACAGGTTTTCAAAAATCCACAGTGGGAGAGTGTTTCATCTCCCTGTTCCAAACTGTCACGTCTCAGAGTCATGCAGCAGGAAGTTGAGCCTGAGTTAATTCTTCTGCTGGAAAAACCCTGTGTTGTTTCGCCAAAGTTCTTTGCTTTGGCACCTCCATCTTGGCCCCGGCACACTCGTCCCCTTGGCTCGGGTCTGGGTCTGTTTTTTGAGACAATGTCTTTGGTGTCAGCGCCCCGATGACTCTGCAAGAACCTGCCAGAGGACATCAGACTTTACCCAGTCAGTTCATGCTTCCTTTTTTAAATTATTTATTCTCTCCTCAAAGCTGAGCCGGCACTGAGCGACTTTAGAAATGTTACTGTCGACTTCCACCTCAGCAATCGTCTGAAATGTGAAGCCGGAGCTCAGGATTTATGTGTCGCACCGTGTCGTCCGACTCTCTGACACGACCTCACTGCTCAGACCGATGGACAACAGGGCTGAGGTCGGGGAGTCGACTCGTGAGAATACTACAACTGTGAGAGAGACTGAAGACGGCCGAGCAAGAGATTCATCCGACCGTCCAATGAGCAGTTGGGGGAGCATCTGACCTCCCCTCCCACTTCTCCCCCACTGGACGACAAATGATGCACAACAAATGGTAGGATTGTCCTCATGACATCACCATGGGGTCAACCATCATACATTTTAACGACAACTCCACGATCGAGGTAAACACAGCTCACGTGCCGGATCTCGTCCCTCTGACGCTTTTCATTTGTTTTTCTTCTTCGTTTTTCTTCTTCGTTTTCTCTCAGATCTGAAGCCGGTGAGACTTCAGTCTTCTAATCCTTCCTCCGAGCATCACGTGTCTTTTGGATTATCTCCCCCTCAGCAGTGAGTTCCCTCTCTACAGGCTCTATGAGCGTACCATCTCTCGTCTCCTCGTCCTCGCCCCTCGCCCCTCGTCTCCTCGGCAGCCCGAGTCACTGAGGTAACGACCACGTGACCCGCGGGTCGTCTGCTTCCTGCCTGATCCATCATCCTCCCGGGGCCTTGTCTCCCGGGACTCAACTCATCACACTCATGTAATGAATTTTTAACTGTACAGAGAGCTATAAATATGATATCCAATATGAAGTAGTATGATTTGTTTTATTTGAAAAATCTGGAGCAAGTTAGAACACAGGAGCTGGTGAGACCCGGGCAGCAGGTGGACCTCATGATCAAAGAATAAACACTGACCATTTACAACAGTGTGATGTTTGAGGACCTTCATCGATCCGGCCCCGTGCCCCCCCCCCCCGCTGTGTGGACGCATTCATTTCCAGAATTATCACAATAAAAAACTAACAGCGCTGCAATCTGGCACCAGCAAAAAATAGCTTAAGCAAATTTCAGTCTCGGTAATTTCCAACCACCGGGGATTTCAAATGGATGTGCTACATCCATTACAGGCAGATGTTATGAGCCCGTGGTATTTGCACCGTGAAAGCTTCTGCTCCCGTCAGAAATGTTTCATTGCTGTGAAATACTGCATTGTTACTCATGATGAGTGAAGAGGACGTGTGTGCAGGGAGCGGCTGAGTGACGCCCGAGTGGGACGATGCTACACGGCTTCTTAACGCCGCTGATTAGCTTCAGCAAAACATATGTGGGAGAAACATAATGGAAACGTTAATATGTTGTGGCTCCTTCTTAAGAGCCTATTAAAATGTTTGATTGTTTACCACAGGCTGCGAGGGCGATTCATATTTTATCCACTTTGTTTTATAAAAGACGAAGAGAGGCAATCAATATGTGTAAATCAGTTTATAATTATACGTGTTTGTTTGGTGGATGGAGAAGTAGAATTTAAAAGGAATAGTTTGAATAGTTTAATTGGAAGAGAGACAGGTTGGCCAGTTCCCCCAGTTTAGGGTCTTTGACGTTGAATATGAATTATCAGTTGTAGCTTCTTAATTACCGTACAGACCATAGGCTGCAGATAAAGATGGACGACATGACAGCTCCACAGTATCTATCTCAGAACCCATCGGATATCGTGAGATGATGAATTAGCCTCGGAGGCTTAAATAGCGGAGACAAGACAGTCGGACTAGTAAAGCCCCCGTAGAGAATATTAACAACTGAGGACAAATCACCATGATCATGCAGTGAGGCTCATAAACCCCACCTCCTCCAGGTTAGCAGACAGGACATGAACCAAACTGAGTGCAAGTTAAAGTTGAGTCTTCATTTGTTAGTAAATGACATGAAAACAAGAAGACACATCATCATTGACAAACAAAACACAACTCATCCAACAGCTTCAGAGTTATTGTTGCTTTTGGACCGAGCTTGAGCTAAGGTAAGATTAGATAAGTGAAGCTAACCACCTGTTACTTACTTTATATTTAAAATACAGATACTGGAGTGGCGTCAGTCTTCTCATCTGGGTTTTCTGAAGTTAACTTCCTCTGTACGTGACTTTTGAACGACCTTGAAGACTTTAATCTCTGCTGTACTGGGTTTTTGTTTGGACTTTGAACATAGTGTTTCCTGTTTTACTTTGTAGTTCTTATCTTCTGTTTGTCTGCTCTCCCCTCTGATATGATTGGCTGCACCCCCCCCCCCCCCCCCGATGGGATTCACCTGTGTTCATTCATCTCCATCGTGTATTCCCTCTCTGAGCGCCTCACTCTTCTCTGTCTGTTCTGTGAGTCTGGTTGACTCCTGCTCTGCTGCTGCCATGTTCCCTGGTGTTTGCTTTTTTAAGTTTTAGATCCCCTGAGTCTCGGTCTGCTTAACTTTCTAAAACAACAATAAGCGTTTAATCGTATAAAATGGTTCTGTTTGGGATATTTGTCTCGGGCTTAATCACATCTTTACTTTCAAGGACACGTCAAATTATGCTAACACAAAACCCCTCAAAGTTAAAAAAATAAATGTCAGGGGGGGGGGTGCAGCCTGACCTTCCGCCCTGGGGCCATGAATGATGTCGGCAAACAACAGGTCAGCATGAGGAAAGGATGCATTCATCACTGACTCTGCTGAATAAGCCGCTGCCTGACATTTGGGACCCGGAAGCCATCGGCCTCATGATGCATCACGGCTCAGCTGATAACAAGAAAGACGAGGAGCACAAAGCGTTTTATCACGAGGAACCGTGTCGGCTGATCCCAGAACCTGCGAGGGGCTCGGCTGCTGAATCCACTTATATCTCCTCCGTGTATCAATCCATCGGAGCTTGATAAATGATCATTATCGATTGTCTAATGCAGATGCATCTCAGCGGCTCTCCTCCTCGTGGACACACAGTATCAACACATGTGAATGGTTTTTAATGGTTAATCGGTGTTTGGGTGAAGTTAAAACACCCGAAATGACTCTTGAGCTATTTCACATTCAAAGAGGAACAGTTGATTAGCTGCTGACGGATGCCGCGGGATTTTGTAAAGATACACTTCACAGATTTAACTCAGCTCCACCACAAAAGCCAGAAAAGATACTGGTTCAATCCTCCGCAGCAGAAACTGTCCTTATCGACTTTTTCTTCAAAAACACCGAACAGTTTGAAATAAAAAAACTAAATTTATATTCACCTGTACCGGACGAGAACAGTGGAAGGGGAACAGTCCTCTGGGGTGTTTTGTTTTTTTATCTCTGCTGGTGGTGTTTGGTTGGAGATCACAGCGTTCAGCCGCAGCACCAGGTCGTGTGAAAGCTTTGCTGTTGACTGAAGCTGCAACGTGAGATTCAGTCGGAAGCACCTGAGGTCCTAATGAAATCAAGGCTTTTAAGCTCACGGCCGCTCCAGACTCTCTTGGATGACATGGTTTCTTTTTTTATTCAATTTATTTTCCTGTGAGTTGAGATGGAAAGTGTCATCGTGGAACAACGTCCTCACTCATGTGTTGAGAGGTAACTTGTTAACAGGGTTCAACATTATTTTAAAGAAGTGTTTAACACCTGCGATGATGGGACACAAGTTCAGTGCTTTGTTTTCAGAGAAGGAATGAACTGTGGAGTTTGGTATCACGGCCGAGAAGCTTGATCAGGACATCTTCAATCTTAGATTTTTGTAAATCAGGGGCCTAGAGGGGCTTACATTTAGATACTGCTGATGATACCATCCATGAACAACTCCTGATTCAGTCAGGTGTACATTTAAAGGTTCAGTGTGTAGAGTTTAGTGACATCTAGTGGTGAAGTGTAACATTGCAGCTCACCTCAGCCTCCCTTTCCAAACATGAAGGAGAACCTGTGGCAGCT
>NC_070631.1:3121461-3178961 GCF_947347685.1 Pleuronectes platessa | reverse complement strand
CTCACAACCCCCCCCCCACCACGCCTCCTCCCCATGCACCCAACTGACAACCTGTTTCCCCAGCCGGCGGGGGGGGTGGGGGGGGATGGAGAGGAATCAATCGACAAACAAAGAAGCCAAAATAAAAGAGATTCTATGTGCTGTGACAGCTTTGTACTCACCAGTGTCAGAGTCGCTCACTTTTTCCTCTCTTGATCTCTCACTCTGTCCCCTCTCTCTCTCTCTCTCTTCCACACACACACACAGAAACACACTTCTCCCTCGCTCTATAGTGTCTCCTCTCTTGTCTCTCTCTCTCCCCCCACACTCACCCTCTCTCTCTCTCTCTCTCTCTCTCTGCGATCCTCTCCCTTGCCTGCTCCTGCACAGAATGAGCCTCCGCTGCGCTCGGGAACCCTGTTTCTATGGCAGTGTGAGCGAGCAGGCAAGTCAGCAGGAAGCTGTGGTGCAAATGTCTAGGGGCAGATCCCTCACTCCCAGTCACACACGCTCAGTAGCCCTGGTGCTGAAACACCCAAGAGCCACTTCAACTTCTGTAGCAGAGAAAGCATGGTTGAGAGCCAACATGCTGTGAAGGGGGGTGGGGGGGGGAAGCAAAAGATAACAAAAATAATAAGAAAAAAAAACTGCAATGGGAATATTTACTTGCTCCCTTAAAAACACAGGCAATGCAGCAAAAAGAAAAAAGAAAACGTGAACAAGTTAGAGGTGCATGAATATGGATGCTCCTCATACATATCAAAGCTGCTCTGTGAATAGATGTCCAGATAACACGTTCAAAGAGTTGCTCTATATCTACATGGAATGGGATTAGGCAAATGCGTCATGTGGGATCAAACGAGACTCTTCTTCTTCTTCTTCTTCATCTATGTGTGTGTGTTTGTGCGTGTGTGTGTGTGTTTGTGTGTTTTTTTGATGAGCAACACATACAAGCTCTTTTTCTGCTTTGTTCTCTGTGAGGAGGGCAGGCGGCGAGCGGCTGTGATGAACACATGTGCAACCACACGCACACGCCTCAAGTGGCACACACCACTGATTTAATAAGCACGCCACAGATTGCGCCTCAGACTGCGGCTCTGACTGTGGTCATGCGACATATTGCACCACAATCAGCACCATCTTCAACAGGGAGAGAGAGAGAGAGAGAGAGGAGAGAGAGGGAGGAGAGACAGAGGGGTGGGGGAAGAAAGTGCAACCCCACCCCCCCACCCTCCCTCCCAGTCTTCCCTCTCTCCAGATTAGCATCAGCTCCTCAGCAGCCTGTGGTTTGCAGAGGACGCTCCTCTGACCGGAGGCTCCCACTGCAGGAGCACCTTGAAATCAATTACATGTGCAACTGTGACAAAAGAAAGAGAAATGAATTTGCGTTGGAAGCTCGTGTGAATTGTCGCAGTTTCATGATTGTGATCCTGGAAAGCGTGTTCGTGGAGAACATGCACAGATTCACCAGGGGAACACGGTTGTTTCGTTTTTTTTTTTTTGCATAATGCATTAAATTGAAATACTCATGCATAATGTATTTTGAAAGTCTTGTGTGATACTGCAACATTTTGGCTTGTGCTTGATTCATAATTTATCTTCTAAGCCATCAGGACACCTCCAAGGTTCTCAGACCATCCTGTGAAGAAGAGCACGTGGATCCCAGTGACGCTGCCCTCTAGTGGCTGAGGTGATAAGGATGGAAGTAGCAGAGGAGGAAAATGTTCAACATAGGCTGCGACTGATTCTGATCCACAGCGGAAACTAGTTGAAACACAATTAAGTTGTAAATATATTTTTTTTGGCCATAACTTTTAAACGAAGCTGTATTGTTATTCTAGTGTCTTTGATTTTACACGACTTGCCTTTAATGCGTTTTATTCTTGTTTTTATTTCTTGTCCTCTTTCAGAAACCCTTTGCAATCACCATTCTGAAAGGTGCTATTTAAAACAAAGCTATTATTGTTAATAAGTTCTCCTTTTCGTATCGTGTGCTTGTTAGCAGCATCATTTTTTTTTCTGCCATTTTTTGTTTCCATCTATTGAATCTAAATCCAACACTCCTTCTCTTTCAGCTCTGCTTTCGGTCTCCGGGAAACTCCAGAGGGAAATATCCGTCTATTTAGCTGCTAACTGCTCGGCAGCGTTCAGCAGCTGCTCTCTAACTGCATCTGTCTGCCGGTCGCTGCCGAGCAGGTAATGACACTGGACCCTGAGCTGCAAACCGCTGCTAATGACACCAGGAGGGCGGCGAGGGGCTGGATCCAGGGAGAGCGTTCACTGACCAGACAGAAAAACAACGAGCTGGAACCTAAAAGTTCAACAAAGATGAGTGGAGCTGATAATTGTCAGCACCTGTAACCTCGCTGTGAAAACTCAAACCTTTACAGAAACATGGGAACCCAGAACACAATGTTTTCGCAAACCTAACCAAATCTTAAGCATGCTATGTTTCACATCGTACATGAACATGCTGCAGAATGAAAGAATAACTGGTGTAAGGAAATTGCTCACTGGTTTCCTGTCAAAATCCTGAGTTCTGTCTGAATTCTTCTCGCAGCACATCCCACTAAGAGGATTACTCAGATTCTGACCAGCAGCACATCCTTTCATTTCTTTGACGATTTAAAATCAAATGAGAGCAAAGAAATAAAACACGTCTGATATCAAAGAGAGACGGCTGGACCCCGATCCGCCCCCCCCCCCTCCTCGAGCTGTAGCTGCTGCAAACAGCAGAAACAACAATATCCTTTAAATATTAATACCGCGTGACAGGTCGGTTCTTTAAGAGGTGAGCAGCGTGACAATCGGCTCCACGAGGCCCTGACGGCTGTGAGCAGAGAGAAAGTGATGCCTCAGCTGAAGGTGAAGCGCTGATGAGCCAAACCAGCGGCAGTATTTATGAGCTTAATGGGACAGAAAAGCCTCTTTCTCACTTTTCAAAAAACACCTGCTAACATCTGGCTCTTCTTGCTCTTTCAGGTCAAATGACTGCAGAAGATCACGTGACACACACGTGAACACGCTGATTTCTACTTCTTTATTCTGAGGTTCTAGACGCTGGACTTTTTCTGGGTGGCTTTAGGTTGCAGGTTGAACTCCCGGGCATTAGCGTGTAAATAGCCTTGAAAGTTTGTGCACATATAATTGTCTTAAATCTGGGAAACAATGTGCAGCAGCGATGTTTTTAACTTCGTATCCTGCAAAATGCAACACTAGCAATACAGCGAGGTGCGAGGAATATAACCTACTGTACTAAATTACCCTCTATTCATGCATAAAGGGAGATTTAATCTAAGAAACGTCAAGATTTTAAAGTTACAAATGGCCTATTTTTGATTAAAACTCGGACAGATGGTGTATTTAACTGTGTGTCCTCGTTATAAGATAACACTGTATAGCAGCACAGTAATTAAAAGCCTGGTACAGTCAAGTTCATACACATAAAACATGCTTCACACATATCCACATGCAAATCACGTTAATCTGAGTAATTACAGAGCTGTAATGAAAGGTCAATATTTCAAACGCAGACTTCCTGAAGCACGGTTAATTGATTATTTTGCCGCCGCTTTGGGGGAAGAGGTGTACACAGAGCAAAGACTTATTTCTCCTTCTCCCATTTGGTGACAGGGTATTCTGCAATTTGTCAGATAAACATGCATAAACATTTACATCCGGCAAAGAAGTACAAGATTAAATATCAATGAGAACACGAGGCAACATTAGAATTCCTCCCGTGTCGTGTTTCTGTCCACCTGATAAATACAACTCCAATTTCCCCTCTTCCTGTGGCTCCGGCTCGACTCCTGAGGGAAATATCCGGCTCCTTAAACAGCTAAATGCTGCACTGTGTTCACCAGCAGGTCGCTAACCACGTCTGTCTGCTGTGTGGTGGGAAAACAGGGGGGGGGGGTGTTGTCAGTATTCACAAATACTGATTCATGTACGACACAGGATCTGAGCTGAGTTCTCTGAACGACAAACCACCGCAGCAGCAGCAGCAGAGACGGATCAATGAGGAGAACTACACAATAAACACTGCTACACATCATTCTGAGCTACAACCGGATGTGGTACAAGTACACACATGTGTTACTCAAGAAGAAGTACAGATGCTTGTGTTAAAAATGACTCAAGTAGAAGTATACGTAGATTCAACCTCTCTACTCCAGTAAAGTAAAAGTACAACCTCTGACCTTCTGAACATTTCTACCAAATGTGTCTGTACCAAGCAAACTGAGATTATTTACCTTCAACCACAGAAGGGAAATAAAGAACAATAACCTCAAAACAGGGGTTTTACGTGTATTAATAATCCTAATGAATCTATTTTTCATTTTGTTAAGGGGCTGGTGATTGTTGTGTTGCTGTGCTCCATTGTCGATGTTGTAAACGTTGTCAGTGACTCTCAGTGCGTCTCCTCTGGTCTGTTTTCGACTCGATGCCTCTTTTAATGCCGTGTTACATATTGTCCGTGACGCACTGACGGATAAACTGCATCGAATCATCTCCTCTGTGTTCCTGTCTCATCCGTTTAGGTTGAAAGCTGTTTTGATGTCAGGAAGGCGGAGCTTGATAATACAAATATAAAACAATCCACACAACTGGCCCACATACGGAGTGGGATGATGCTTCTTGGGCGAGCCGCCATTTGTTTTGTGCTATTCGGGCCATATTCACCATTTACCACATGGGCCTCTTCACGTTGTCTTCCAGATTCCAACTCGCCCAGAGCAACGCATGTTTGTCCAAAAAAGACCCAGGTGTGTTTTGTGGTATTTGGACGATATTTGCAATTTAAAATTGGATAACATTAGGTTTGAATAATTTTTGTCCAGGCCACAATGAGGCCAGAAGTTTCAGTGGCCCACATCTGTACGCCGTTTGAAAATGCATTAAAACAGAAGGAACGAGGCTTTTGCAAATCAACAAACCTCTTGTGTCGAGACTTGTTCACTCTCTGAAAACCCCTCTAAGGTTAAAAGATTGTAAACACAGCAGAAGTGTTGAGGTGCATGTAACTGGAGTCCGGACGAGGACAGAATCCACTGGTTCTTTCTCATTATAAATGCAAATCACCACAACAGAGCCCGTCCCAGCGGACTGCAGGAAACGTTATCAGGGCCAACATGAGATGAGAGAAGGAAGAGAAGCAGGTTCCCCATGTGGTCCAGAGTAATGAGGGTCTTGACCTGACTCCAGGGTCTGAAGAGAAGCACACAAAGACCTCCACAGGCCACGAATCCACATGCTGTGAGTTCAGCTCCCTGCATGGTGCCTGCTGGGACTGACACATATGATTTGCAACCATTAACGTGTGCATGCCAGTCGAGGCGGCAGAGCAGCAGCAGGCGTTTGTTTTTGGGCTTCACCTGGTGAAAGCATGCGAGGGGAACCAATAGACTCACAGAACCGATTCTCCTGCGGCTCGATGGAGCGAGGAGCGGCTGAAACACCGCAACACAAAATGTGTTCTTTTGTCTGGGGCGGTTGTGCAGAGGGAAAGGTCACCGGGTGCCATGTTGTGTTCTTGTGCTACCAACAGGATCCGAATATGATAACCACACACACACACAAAGGAGATGGGATCCACCATGATGCTGGGCCGCTGATGAAAACACAGATATGAGATAATTCAAAGTGCGGATCCGCTGAAAAGCAGAATTCCGGTTTTAAAGCAGCAGATATAGAATTTGCCTCTGGATGGATGATGAATCGATTCCTCCCGGAGCAGCAGCCGGAGCACGTGTAGCTGACGAACCTAAGTGGATTAACACTGATTAGGAATCACTCAGGGTCCGACTCCACCCGAGGGACCGAGCACAGGGAAGTCGCCGCTCTACAAAGTGCAAACCTTGAATAAATCAGGGACAGAACATTTAGCTGCTCCGTGTTAATTTAGATTCTCACAACAAAGACAGAAGTACCCTGAGTAACGGAGTGTAACTAAGTATTATAGTCGAGTATTGTGCTTAGAGGTGAGGTAGTCGACACTGGTTCAAGCTGTATTCGATTTGTGTATATTTCTACTACATGTTTATAACAGCATATGGTAACGTTTCATATTAATATTCCATCCTTATCCCTTCATCTGTGTCGCTAGCAATTAAACCAAGCTGACATTTCTCACATAAAAGCCTCAGGTTGTTTCCTCTAAACAATAATTACAGTTGAGTCGAGTAATTCAATATTTTATTGAACGATAGATTAGAGAAATGTCAAAGATACTAACGCAGATTTGTAAAGGAAAACGTTTCCTTCTCATAATTACTCTTTTCATTTGTGAATGTACAAAGATTAATCTGCTGCTTTCAACATGTCAGAGGTGTTAACGACTGAGTGTAAAGAAATAAGATGATATATCAGAAACAGTTTTCTGAAGAACGAGTGACACGTTTCAGTTCTATTGAAATGAAAGTATATATATATATATATATACCTCCAGCCCTGATCAGACTGTCGATCTGATAATGAAGCGATCTCCTAATGACCTGGTCAATCAGAGACTCTGGTGCCTTCACCTCTTTACCTTTCACGTTTATCCAGAGTTAATCACGGCCTTAAGGAATCAGGACGGGAGATTTAATTCCTCCACCGCTGGCTCCTCTTCACTTTATTCACGATTTGCTCTAATTGCTTCTAAGAGCATCACTTCAGGAGCAGATCGTTTCTCTCATCGTGTCTCCACTGTTTCCTTTGGCTCGTTTTCTGGGTCAGAACTCGGCTCCAAACCAACGACAACCTCTGTCCTCAAAGTACATTTGTCAACTTCTAAAAAAAATGAGAAGAGCTCTGACGCCTTTGGCCACATTTACACTACTACCTTTTCTTTTGAAATCAGCATTTTCAAACTAAAACAATCTCTGTCTAAGTGTTTTGAGTCTATATCAGTGTTAATCCTGCTCTAGCACATCTGGAAAAAACACAACACGTTACTATCATGTACACAGGGAACACGCAAACTAATTTCTCAAATAATAAGTCGTCTCCAACGCATGTTAGTAGTTGTATCTTTGTAAAAAGCAGAATTGAACTGCACAACAGTTGTTAGCAAAGACAACATCATCTGCAACTCTTGTGATTGATTCTCCATGTTGTTTCTACACTGGGGTCGGAGGATGCTGGTTTTCTTCTGTAAAGGGGGGGGGGGGGGGGGTCATGTGACATGAGCCTGACCAATCAGCAAAGGCTTCATCGTGACCAAGAAGACACAAGTAGCAAGCGATTGTTTACATCATCGTTTTCAAACTAAAACGGGACCAGAAGCATCTCCAGAAAAATATTCATAGCAGATTTTATGTGTTTATGGATCCTCGTTGATTTGGAAAACTTCACGCCGCTCCTTTCTTTGCAATATGTCGGCCAACATAGACTCAGGTCAGATCTGAGATCAGTTCTGTTGGACTGATGACTCCTCTTCTTGAACCGACCTCATCCGAGCTGCTGCGGAGCCGGACGATCTTTTATTTTGAAAAATGAACCCCTGTCACCAAAGGACGAGGCTGGAGGATTTTACTTATCTGACCCCCTGGAACAGAGGACAGGCGCCTGGTGATCAGTCAGGATCATTTTTTTTTACGTGTGAATATTTGTATAATTAATGAAGCAGAATTAACACGTTATTCTGACAAACCCCTCGTTCTCCTGAATCCACCTGAACACGATGTCTCATGATCTCCTGCTGGTTTTTCAAAGCACAAAACCCGGAGCTCTGCTTCAACTACAAAGAAACGTGTGTTCTACATAAAAGTACGAGCTGTTATCATCGTGAGTACAAAGGCTTTTTAATTTATTTCAGTTCCAGTTTCCAGTGTGCTTGTTCTTCCACTGGGAGTTTGTTTTTATATCACACTGGTATTGGTCCTCAGAGGAAACTGTTTTCTGCTCCCAGGCTGATTTCAGAGGAGATTTCCACTCATCATAAAACCCTTAGCTGGTTGACAAGGACGTGCAGGAGCTGAAACCTTCTCCCAGGGGGAGGGGGGGGGGGGACAGAGCGTCCTGCTTTTTAAGAGAAGGACGAAGCCGTGATCTGACCGGTCACCTTCTTCTAACACATTCATCATCCCGCTGAACTGCAGCTGTTCAAACACAAACATCATCAGAAATCAGTTGAATCAGTTGAATCAGTTCCTCCTCTGAGCCCGTGAAGCCTCATCGGAGTCACGAGGTATTAATTATGAGAAACTAGAGCTTTTTATTCTTGTGTGTCTCTTTTCCAGGAGGGTTGACTCTGGTGCTCTGTAGCTGGAGAATGTGGATAAAGCAACAACCTCTATAGAAACAGTACTTTCCAAAGTGCTCGGGCTCATCCAGCAGGGTCACTCCTCCTCACCGGGGACGCTACTCAGCACAATTCATCTTTTTAATGAACCGTACATCAAGAGCCTCCCGTCCTCTCAGGCCTCAAAAAACACATTGGATTTGCTCGTGGTCGGTGGCCCCATCCGGAAACCACTAAGTCGAGTTCAAAGGGAACCGAGCCCGGAGCCGGAGGAGCGTGTTCCAGAGGGCCTGACGCTGGGAGAATGAATCTCTCGCTCAGTATTCACCTGAGGAGATTCAATACCACTGGCCCTAATCCCTCCATGCCTCGGCAAAGAGAAACCTGGAAGTGTGCATTAACTCTGGGAAAGGATGTGAAGAGGGTTGAAGGAGAGACTTAAGCATGACTGGACTCTGGAGGTGCCTGTGGGACGGTTTCTGCTGCTTTAATGAAGGAAAAGAGGTTTTTTTTATATCCTGTGTCTTTTAGTTATTGCTTTTCACAACGCACTTTAACTTGATCCATATTTAACATTTATCATTTGAGGGTCACAGGCCGACTGGGGGCCGATTCCAGATGATATAAGACGAGAAGTGGTCGACACACGGAGACACACAACCACTCACACCCACGTTCACACCTCATGCAATTTAGAGCTTAGATTTAAACTGAAGAGCGATTAGAAAATTGTTTAAAATAAGCATTTCACATAAAGCAAAGTGGTTAAATATTGTTAAGTATATAAGCTTATAAGAAAACCCCTGCTTCTCAGATTTCACACGTGTGTGTATCTTATTACATTCCAGTCATGGCTGTGTTTTTTCTACCTGTGCAGAATTCATTTCTATAACTTTGCATGACACATTCAGTGGCTCCTGACATTATTCATGTCTCTTCACACCGAGCAGCGACTGTCCAGTGAGGACAACAACACCCGGCTCTCACTGCAGATGAGGCTGTGTTAACAAGAGCTCGGAGGGTGGTGTCTTTTTTTAGCCTTTCAAAAACCCAAACACACAAGAGCAAGAGCAGAGAGAGAGTGGATTTACGTGTGTGTGTGTGTGTGTGTGTGTGTGTTTTTTTGTATACCTCCTCGAACGCCTAGGGAATTTCTCTAAAAAATCTCTACACAACAAAGCTTTAAAACAACACTGGGTCGTTTTTATACCTTGATTTAAGGCTTCAAAAATCAATTTCATGGCACTTAAACTCATACCAGGGAGAATGTCATGTCTGTCACTGCCACAGCGCCCCCTGGAGGCCTTGGTACTGCACCGTGTAACTCCGGTGGGCCGTGCTGCAACTTTACGACCTGCTTTACTGCAAAGGTCACACAAAAACAACAAGCTCATTAGCAGCTATAAGAAACAACCAGCTTGACATTGTTATCGCTGATTGAGGCTTTTTTTGCAAATGAATACGTTTGTTGGTCTTTGTGCGTCTCTGCACTTTACATGTACATCAAAATATGAGCTAATACTCCAATGACATTGTGTTTTACTACCTGACACTACACATTCAACCACTTGGCAAAAAAACACAGACGGCTAACAACGTGAGCACGATTTCAGTTGTGTTAAATTCCCGTTGACGTGGTTCTTTGGTTTTTGAGGTTGTCGGTTTCTTCTCCATCAGCTCGTCAACAAATGCACAATGTGTGTGACGCACAACTCAAATCTATGTCTTGCTTATGAAATATCATATCAGAACGACTGATGTGATATTTCTCTTCATCGATTTAAATTAACCTTGAATAATGTTTATATGTAAATACAACACAATTTCTTCTTCCTACATTTTGTACAAGGACTTTTTTAGCCTAAGAAGCAACTTCATGATTTGTCTCCTAGAAATCACATCTAGGTCACATCAGTTAACTGTAAATCAGCTTTTGTAGTTTTGCAAAAAAATAATCTGTGGCTGGTTTAAATTCCTAATGTGTTGATGGTAAAGGATTTGATGAACTTTAATTAAAGCTTACAAACCCGTTGGAAACTCAACGCAGAGCCGCGACCGTTTTAAAACCTAAGAATAGATCCGGTGGTAATCCAGATCAAAGCGAGGCACAGAAGATTTCCACTGGGCCTCGGAGGGGAAACATCTCCTCCTGATGGAGTGAGGCAGAGGCCGGATGCTTCAGCACTTCTCCTTCCAGCGGTGTGAGCCGTCCGCTGAGAGTGTTTCTGTTTCCTCTTCGAATGCAGCGCGGCTCTCACACTCTGACACGTCCTCTCCTCAGACTCCGGACGAAAACGCCACATCGGCGGCTTCGGCTGTAAAAAGCTGCTTCTAATCAAAACGTTTAATCTGTGGACTGTGTAGGAAGCTGAAGATGAACTCATTACCATGTGGTGTGTGTTGGTATGCAGAGTGTCACAGAGGAGGGAGGACCCACAGTGAGGGTTACGTGGAGAGAATCCTCAAGAAGAAGAAGAAGTCCATCATTGTCAGCTGAGCGGAAACTTCAGGGGAAAATGTGTCAAAGCTGCTGAAAGCTGCACAGAGGAGAGCGCACGTGATTCTACTCTCAATGCAGTTGTATTTGTACAGCGCCAAATCATAATGTACATTATCTCAAGGCTCTTTACATAGAAGGTGGAGAAGCAACAGTGCAGTGACACGTGCTGGTAGAAGGATTATGTAATTTACTGGACGGGTTATCACGGAATCTGGTGGAAGCACGTGGTGTGAGTCAGAAAATGACCTTTTAGATTCTGGATCTGGATCTTTAATACTGTGAGATGTGTTTCTCAACACTTTAGATGATTCAGAGTAACTCAAGGGTTTTACTGAAAAGCATCAGGCATATTTAAGGGACTGATATTCATGGGTGTGGGTAATGTGATGCAGATACAAATAAAAAGTGGATCAAGTGGATTTAAATGTGGTTTCTTTAGAGGATGGTGGTGTGGCCTAGGGGGTAGAGCAGTCGTCCTCCAACAGTAAGGTTGGCGGTTCAATCCTCACTCATCCCCATCTGCATGCCCAAGTGTCCTTGAGCAAGGTACTGAACCCCTCAATGGCCCCTCATAGATGTTGAATGCACTAATTGTAAGTCGCTTTGGATAAAAGCGTCTGCCAAACGACATGTAATGCAATGTGCTTGTGTGTGTGTGTGTGTGTGTATGTGTGTGTGTGTGTGTGTGTGTGTGTATGTGTGTGTGTGTATGTGTGTGTGTGTGTGTGTGTGTGTGTGTGTTTGTGTGTGTGTGTACAACATAACTCAACCACACATTAGCGGCATTTCACGATGGGAACATTACTTTGAAGCTGATCAATCAAAGGTCAAGGTTTTAAAAAAGAGGATGGTCTGAAAAATAACTTATAAAGGAAATATCTGCAAATTCAAGATAAACAATCTAATGCAGTGGTCTTCAACAGGGGGTCCGCGACCCCTAGGGGGTCCGCGGGGGTACTGCAGGGGGGTCGTGACATTTTTGGAGGATAACACAATTTTTTATTTTATTTTTTTCCCCAAAAAAATTTCACACAAAATTCATGTCTTCTGAACCAGAATTGTAGATATTGTCTTTAGATACACATTCACATGAATCCAACATATTGTAGCGAACGGATAAATTGAGGCAGAAGACGTCATCTTTCAGTCAGCAATACACACATTCAGCTACACACAGGAGCTCTCTCAAGCTGGGCACCGGTTCACAGCACCTTTCATGCAAATACAACAGAACAGGCACTAGCCAATCAGATCGTGTTTATGCTCACGTCTAAAGAGCGCGAAGCTCAAAAATAAAAGATGGCGGACCGAACTCCGTAGACGGTCGTATTTGTACCTAAAAGTTGTTTGTTGGACCTTTTTTTGCTTAGTTTTTTTTTAAAATTTACTGAGAAATAAACGCTGTACAATGTAAAAAAAACATTACTGTAACTGAAAATAAGTCTGAGAGGATTTGCGAGGTGTCTGAGCCACCTTTCTAATGTTAGCATGCTGATACCCACAAGGTATTGAATGCACAATAACAGGGTAGCTATGTTTATACATGGCACTAGGCCCAGAATAATATAAACACTATTTTATGCAATTTATATAGTAGGGGGTCCCTGCTCCATCACGCCATCAGTTTGGGGGACCTTGGCCTGAAAAACGTTGAAGACCCCTGGTCTAATGATTAATATAAGCGACATTAAGCCGAGTTTATACATTCATTTGATGATAAAGATACTTGTTATTGGACTGGATAAGTATTGTTACTGAGGTTGAAATCAAGTAGAGAATTAGCTTCTTGCTAAATCTAACGATCGACAAATTATTGCAATACGGTGAACAATTAGATTGTGTATGGTCACTGTTTGAGCAGACATGTATTTCTTTCAATGGACTGGACTGATGTTGCCAGATAAGCAGCCAATAGGCTCTAATGCTGCTCCTGCTGCACTGAGGTGGTGATGATAAAACCTGACGCTGCATCATAAAGGGTGTTTTCTGCGCGAGGCTCCAAACCTCCGCTGTCGAGTGGAACCTCTTGAGAAACATGTTCGTGGTTTGTCTTTGTGTAAATGAAAATGAAAACCTTTAGCCTCTGACAGACTCTTTCTGATCCGATGCTCAGGCTTCACTCATCCCCGGGTACCGCTCCTCTCCTCCGTCTCCATCCAGACGCTGCTCCTCATCGAAGGCGCTCGTGTTCCGTGGGAAGCAGCCGGTGACAGGTGATCAGTTCCCACGCCGGCGGCGCACACCGCTGCTTCACTGTCGACACACGTGTGCACCTTCCCTACCAGCGTGTTTTTAATTACACGCATGGCTGAGGAGTAGCTTGTCAAAGGGGGGGGGGGGCGGGCGATCATCTACCAGGGGATGATTTGCCATCGGTGAAAGTGACCCCCCCGGGTCACAACCAGAGCTGCAGGTGACTCATCACTGCCCCTCCCCCCCCCCCCCCCCCCCCCCCATCACGTTCTCACCTGTCGTAATGTTAATGCCACGATAAAAATTCCCAGCAGACGTTACAGGACTGATTTATGACCAGATGAGCCGTTGAGTGTCATGGAAGAGAGAAGGATGGATGTTTGGTTCAGCATCGACCTGGTGACACCAATCATCTACCCTCCATGCGGGGAAACAGTTCAATTTATGTAACCATGAGTTTTAAAGATATTCTATATTTGTTATGTTCCAGTGGGCACAGTTTCTTTTTTCCCTATAGTTAATACCTAATTTGATAATTACAAGATAATGATAATAGACATTAGTGTAATGTTAATGCATTAGAGCTAATTCTCCAGCCGTGTGCCGTAAAACTGTGGAAGAAGAAGAGCAGAGGTCGATAAATGAAAATAAAATCACAATATCACGACTTTATTCTCATCAAATAACGACTTTTTCTATAAATTATAAAACAATATCACAACTTTATTCTCGTGCTATTGCGAATTTACGAGTTTCCGCTCGATTACAACTACTCTGATTTCAACAGTCGTAGCATTAGGAGATTAAAGTTGTTTTATTACAATTTTATTCTAGAAATATTATGACTTTATTCTCATTTCATTAAAATTTTCTTCACAATTATGACTATTATGATTTCAGTTAAATCATCATATGAAAATAAACTCATCAAATTACAAGAATGTGTAATTATCGTAAAATTTGCACTCTATTCTCTTTATTCTTGTAATTTACAAGTTTCTTTTCAACTACTCATTTATTCTCGTTATATTACAGCTTAGCTCTTAATATGGTTTCATCGACATGGCTGTAATACCAAACATACTATTACAACTTCTCCTTTAGTGAATATCGTGCATAACTAAATTATTCTCTAATAACTGAAATCTGATCCAAATGGCCCAATAACATGCGAAGAGCCTTTGTTGTGTGTAAAGTGTAAAAATCTAATTTATACTGTGTTTATTGAGTCAACCCAGTAAAACCCAAGGTGGTGTTACACAGCAGTCATGCAGTAAAAGTAATATTCACTGGTTCAGGTGTTGAAACTGTAACTTTACTGAACTCCGGTGCTGCAGTTTGTGCTGTTGTTTGTTTTGTTCAGCTCGTTTATATCCGTGAGGCTCGACTAAATAAAACATGTCGGCTGTAGAGTTGAAGAACTACCAGCGCTGTCGAGTCCCACTGTTCTTTTATTTACTCTAACTCTCTCCACATCCAGCAGAATCATAAGAAAATATAACTCAGCTGCTGAAGCTGCTTGTGAAAGTTAAGATTCTTCTACTTTACGTTTCCTGATGTTTCTTGTCACACTTTGTTTTCTGGGCAGAGCTCGTTAACCTCCAGCTCCTCAGGTTGGATGAATTTCAAGTAATTTTGTCGAAGAACAGAATCTATAACTTGGTATTTATTTCCGCCTCCTCAGAACAAAATGAAACATGCAAATGTAATGGACGCATCTGTTGATGATTAATGGAAGTCGGTCCCTGGAGAGTGTGTGATTATAACTCCTTGTTGTCTGGCTGCACGTCAGAAATTCAATATCTGATGTATTTCATATAGGAACCCCCCCCCTTCCCCTCCCTCCCTCCTCCTCCCTTTTATCCCTCTCATCTCCCGTGCATCAGTCTCACATTTGTTCCACTGATGAAACGTGAGTGATAAAAATGCAACAAGCGATTCACGGCCCCGGTGTCGCTCTGTGGAACCGCTCTGTGGAGCCGCTCTGTGGAGCCGTGGAGCCGTTCTCCCGCTGGTGGACGACTTGTAAGGTCATTCCATCAATTCCTGTCAGCTCAGGTAACGTCATCCCCGACCGGGCGGCGTCCGATTCGCAGAGGGAGCTAATTTAATCACAGGATGAAAATGTCACAACAAACCTCTGATTGCCAGTCTCTGCCCCCCCCCTCCCCCTCCGTTCTGTGCAAAGCAGGAGAATCAAAAAAAACTGTAGTTTGGATGAAACACGATCAACAAGGCGTTCGAGCGCCGGCCCCTCGGCAAAACTGCACGACCCCTGACCCCTGTACACACGCACAGACCGACACACACACACACACACACACACACACACACACACACACACACATACACATGGACACGGTTTGTTGTGCCCCCCAGACTTTTGTCATGGGCTTGTTATTGAAAATCTGTCCTTCCTCCCATCTCCCTGATTCTGCTTCTTGTGGGTCATGTGTCCTCGGGGGGGGGGGGGGGTTGTTAATGGCGGTATATGTGAAAACACAAAATATAGGAAGCAGCCAGGAGATTCCAGGAAATGGGAATGATACAGTGTGATGTGATGGGGGGGCCTCGGGCTCCATATGTTCTAGGTGCACTGTGACTAACACGATTTGTATCCGGCTGCTCGGGAACAAAGGATTTACAAACTAATGTCCATGTTTAAAATAGATATGGTTCAGATTGTACAATGGAAGATCTCACTGTGCTCTTTCTTTAGAAATCACAGAACACAGAGTTTTAATTCTCTGTCGGCCTCGGAGTTTAAAACAATGTGTTGTGTTGTGTACATATCGCAGCCTTGGATTGTCCCCTGAGCCTTGGTATTGGTATTTTAATTTAGCCTCTCATGCACGCAGCGCCCCGATCTAATTAGTGAGTAAGTTTTTAACATAGTAGAACCTGCTCCTCCTCCTCCTCCTCCTCCTCCTCCTCATCCTCCTCCTCATTATCCGGTCGTCGCCTGTGGACGTTTCCAGTTTTAGAAGGAAAACATCTCACATCCCTCAGCCACGGGCGAGCAGATGAAACAAGTGACACCCTGCTGTCGACTGGACCTCTGAGACACGTGTGAGAATAACAACAGCGTCTCACTGAGACACTCCACGCACACAGCGGGACGCGCACAACACTGCGGCGCACACAGAGACACACAATAGAACATATGGCATAATCAGTGTACGACAGAAGATTATGCGGAAATACTAATTTCCCTAAATGAGGCGTGACGTCTTATCACAGCGACATCAGGAAACAGGAGAACACTTAAGAGAGTTATCGGTTATGTGTTGTTATAATTAAATCTATTTTTTGCACTAAACTTTCCATCTGGGTCAAAGAATGAGTTTTGGAAATGATAACTTTTTTGTTGGGAGATGTTGGAATAATGAAGATACACCATCAGGCTGCTAATGTATATTGTAATAAGGACATTAGTGTTATCTATAGATTCTGATGATGAGGTAGATAGTGGCTCTAATCTTATACGTTGCTGCATTACAACACTTTATAAAGTTGTTGAGTTTATTGCTTCCATATGATCATAAACTATTTTCTATCTATATAAGCGTTAGGTTGTGTCTATTGTCCTGTTTATTAATTAGATCATGTGCATGACATCATAACTTCTTCATGACGTCAAGTGATGGAGAATAATGTTCTGATAAATATGAGCTTTAGATCATCTCTTTATTAATCAAATTAAATAAAATTGTATTCATATAGCCCGTATTAACAAATCACAATTAGCTCCCCCTAATCCTCGACTAGTGGGAGGGAAAACGTCACAAAATGAAATCAGTTTGACCGATCGTCTCAAAAAGTTGATCATTTGGAGACAACTTCCTAAGCAAGTATTTCACCAAGTTTGGTGAAAATGCGTTGATGAATTGTTGAGTTATAATGTTCACAATCACACACATGCACAAACACACAAACACCCACAGTAGCAAAAACAGTACTGTGCTTCTGGCTAAGCTAACGCACGCAGTGACAGTATTTAGTATAGGTCACTTTAATGTTGTGTTTCTAATGTTTTAGTTACTATGAAAAACACGTTCTACACACATGAAGAGTCTGTTTTATTATCATCTTGCTGGTTGTTGAATAGGGGACATTTGTAACAAATACATTCATCCATTCATTACACATAATGCAGCCCTTTCTCTCGAGCATCTGAGTTTTCCAGATGTTACTTAATTCTTTTAATTTTACTGGCGTATAAAATCGATTCATAACACAGATTGTTCCATTGGCCCTGAATCAAAGGGCAGATGTGGTTTTCACCGCCGGTAATGGAGAGTTACAGCAGCGTATGTTCTGAAGCAGATTATTCATGTTGGTGTTTTGTTGTTTTCTTTCCACAGCGACAGAGAACAGGAGCAACATGAATCTGTTTACTGTAGATCTACATGTAAACATGAAAGTTAACATTTCACCAGATATATTTGTGGAGCAGGAGCCACAGGACAGTTTTTCCTTCCATTGCATCACACTGTCAAACTATTTCAAGCCCTGACTCACTTTTTTTAGACGTATTTCTTTGACATTATTGTTCATGTGAAAAAGCAGAGTGGTTGAAATATGAGATTCACCTTTCACCACGATGAATATCTTCAAGGAACATCCACCATCTTGTCCCGTTTCAATATCTAAATATAAATTGGAGCAGATTTTAAAGTGAAGACGTATTCAAAACGAATCTGTGACATTTATGAAATGTGGGGTTTCATAAAGCTGCTCGCAGGCTGGTGCCTTTTTTTAGGAACAAATAATTACCATAGAGTAGGTTAGTCAGTGCTGAGGGTCAGTGCTGAGCCGCCTCCTTCGTCTGGGCCCGGAAGGGAATGTGCTCTGCCTCTACAGATGTTGTAGAATCACAGACTTCTCACATCTGGAGCTGGTCAGTTACAAACAGAAGTACTAATCAAAATGTGTCACATGTCACCTGTGAACCTCTTCTACGGTTATTTAATGTCCTGGAACAGTTTGGATCTGAGGCAGCGAGACAGATTGAGATTAAAGTTCAACGATGACACATTTGTGACGTCCCTGTCGTCTGCACGGTTTGGGAGGATTATGGAGAAATGTGACTCATGTGTGAACAGCTGCTCTTTCAGATACTTCACCCTGCACTTCCCTGGGTCCTCAGCAGAACTCCCCGTGAAGTCTGAAGTCAGGAATGAGAGGAAGATGAGAAGTTCGTCCCCTGAACAATCCTTTAAAAGAGGTATTTCTCTGCTTTGGAGTCGTGAAGGTCTCAAGCGAGGATCAAGACTTTGAAAGGTCGAGAGCGACTCAGAGCTCAGACGCCACAGGAAGGAGAATAAGACTCGATTTTAACACAAATGTTCAAATCCTGCTCGTGGAAAACAGGTTTCTGCAAAGTATCTGTAAAGTACGGGGCCCAGCAACTCATAAAGAGTAAAATATATAGAGAGGACACATTTTACCAGATGCAGGATTCAAAATGCTGCACTTTTCATACGAGATACAGTTTGTTCCCACTTTTTGATGAAGTTGTTTACTTGGGACTTTCACTCCATCTGGATATATTTCTGTGATAACTTTACACTTGGCCCCCCCCCAAAAAAACATTTCCTCCAAGTCTGTGTGGATCTGTCATATTGCAAAGTCGTGAAACCTATGACAGCTTTACACTGGAAATCTCATATTTGTTCTTTTCCTTTTAAGTGTTCACCTAATATAACATTTTACAACACAAACCAAGTCCAGTTTAAAAAGAAGTTAGAAGATGAAATGTTTGTTCAACTCACAATATCGTCTAGATTAGAAATCAAAAGTTAATAAGCGGTTAAGTGAACCAACAGGAAACTGTGAGCAAACAGTTTACAGTCGTCTGGACTTGAATTAAAGAAGAATAATCCACGTTGAGCTCTGAGAGATTATAACGAACATTTGTCACTATTGTGTAACGTTTTGAAGCCAAATCATTATTAATAGAGAAAGTATTTATGAGATTAATTGATATGGAAACACTAAGTCACACAGAAAACAAAACTTTCAACCAGTTTGAAAATCCAACCCAGCGTTGATGATGTCATAAAGATCTCAGTCTTTGTTTCTTTGTTTGTGTTGTGTTGTGTTGTGTTGAGCTGTTTTCACGATGTTCCCCTCATCACACTGCACATTAATTTGTGTGATGAGGTGAACAGGCCCCGAGTCAGATTCTACTCCATCAACACTGAGAGCGTGACAGGAGCGTGGGCCCCAGAGCGCCCCCCCCCCCGAGCTTCCACCATGACAGACAGCTCAGATGCCACGATGACGCAACACGGAGAGAGGAAGAGGAGAGAGGAAGAGGAGAGAGGAAGAGGAGAACGTCAGCGACATCACCTTTTCTTTTTCTTCTTCTCAACGTCTCCCTGATATTTTAATCCTGTGGTTGAGGGATGTGAGGTTTAATTAAAAACTCTGCACAACTTCCATAACCGACTTTCTCCGACTTAAATCGCAGCTTAGCAGCGTAACGACGCACAACTCACACAACATAACAACTTTCTTGCAAAATGTCTTAACTTAACTTTCTTAGCTCTTAACCTTTAAGCAACTGAACTGATTTGAATTCTTCTCCTTTGTTAAAATATAAATTTGCACTTGACTAATAACATTTAAATCGTTTTTTGAAGTGACTGGTTGGTTCACATTTTCTTAATTTGGAATCTTTTGTAATGTTGTGTATACACTAGTGTTCACCTGCCTGTTTGTAATGTAGTGTTGTCGTGTCCTGTGTGTATCCTCCGGAGCTCCTTCAGAATTATTCCTCGTCATTAGCGCGTCGCCCTCGATCACTTCTACGACCCACTGTCACTTTGTATTGTGTGTGTGTGCAGAGCTTTGTATAAACAGTGTGTGTTGAAATCTCCCAAATCAAGTTATATTATGATGGAGCTGAAACCTCTGCAGCAGGATTCCTGCAGACGGAGGTGATAAACTCTGAAGAGGCCACTTCTCACTGTTGTTATATTGTGTTCAATGTGGTGGAAACATCCATTACAGCCACGTGCAAATCAATCAAGTGATTTTTAACCAGTTCACGGAGCCTCAGCCACGTTAGATAGAGTTTGCCGGCAACAGCAGGAAAACAATCCAGGGTCAGCGGCTAAATATAAGACGACTGCTATCGACCCCCTCTGTCAATCAGGCAGGGATTCAATACGAGAGCACGTTTCACCAGTGAGCGCTCACCAGGCCGGGATGCACAGCTCCACAGACGTGTAGCAGCGGCAGTCGGGGCTCAGCACAGGGTCAATTAAAGCTCAGATGTTGCATGTGTGCACCAGTTTGTAGGATAATGATATGCTCCAGTGGGGCACACGGCAAAAAGAAAAGGAATTCCTCTTGCTCTGCAGCGTTTCCCCGTCGTCTCACTCGGGGCCGGATTCTTCAGTCAATAAACCGATGTGTCTGCTCGATGGCGCAGCAGAGGCCTGACCCACACCACAGGTTCCTTCATCACTCATCCTCCTAACACCTGCTGCCGTTAGTGACACTGATGCATTTTTGCGGGGGGGGGGCAGCGTCCTGCGAGCTAACAAACAGCCACCGAGTCAGAGAAGAGGGATTTCTTTATTATTTATTCATGGCGAGTGATTCACGACAGCTCCGTTAATATCGCTAGAAACCTGCAGCTTCTGGGACGTCCCAGTTGCTGCTGAGCTTCAAAGTTAAGACCTGGGGGGGGGGGGGGGGGGACGGCGGAGAGGCCTTCAGAGAAACACTGATGAAGGTGTTTGAGTTTCTGATGCCGCTCACAAAGGAGCTGATTGGTATTCAAGCCGCTGACTGACTTTTTGCCTTTAGTGCATTAATTTTAATGAAAATTCTGCTCCGCTCGGCCGGTCACTGTGTGTCCTCCTCCTCCTCCTCCTCCTCCTCCTCCTCCTCCTCCTCCTCCCGAACTGGCTCACTGACCCTTAACGCCCCCGTATCTGCATCTTAAACCCTGCATCTTAGGGGGACAGGGGAAAGAACCAAAAATGTGTTTTATTTTTAAAATGATTTCAGTAATAATGGCCGCCCGGCGTGGAGGACGGGGCGGCTGCTCTTTTCACCACAGCTGAGACATTTTGAGACGTATTATCTCTCACAACAGGAGCCGAGCGTGTCTCCGGCGTTCCTTTATGGTCGACAGTGAGATGCTGTATCAATAAAAAACACAGAGACAGTAGACTATGAATTATTGAAAGGCACAGTGGTTTCAGATGGGGGGGGCTCTAATCTCCACAGTGCAGTTAATTTGATGTTCTTGTTTTTCCAGTTTTTTTTGGGAATCAACCTGCAATGCACCATCTGTGCCAGCGAGACGCCGCGGACAGAAGCCCAGGGAGCGGACCGGTGGGAATCGAACGAGTGATCCACTGATGCTAATGTCCTCTGCCAGCCGAGGTCCCGTCTGATAAACCTCAAGAGGAGAAGAGCCCGGCGAGAAATGATGTGATCAGAAATAAGCCTCGTCAATCTCCAGCCCACACACACCTGAAGCTGCAGCTGACAAGGAAGGTGGGATTTGTAATGAGGGTGTGTGTGTGTGTCGGTGTCGGTGTGTGTGTGTGTGTGGAGGAGGAGGAGGAGTGGGGGGGTTATAAGTGCATCTCACCATCCAGGAGCTACACAGGCTTAAGGGATATTGTTTTGTAAAGTGTATCAATGCTCCGGAGCGATTATCAATATCTGGAGCGAAGCAGCTGATCAGTGGGAAACGTGAGCTCAGCAGAGTGGGAGCGTCTGATCCCAGCTCTCATTTATCTCACTGGGAAAGTCCAGGCGCTGCGTTTCACACAAACAGCAGGTGGGTCCGGGAGCAGTGACATCCAGAGCTCCACCTCACATGCAGGCCCCCCCCCCCCCCCTGGGGATTCCACAAATTGGTCGACAGGGACGGTCGGTTATTATCTCCGGCGGGAGTTCGAGTCCCAGGCTCTCTAATTAGTCGTTCTTGTTTTATCATAATCGATTTGAAACTTGGGGAAGACGAAGGCAGAAGGGTTCGAAAGGGGGGATGGAGCTGCTGTGAACCTGACAGCTGATGATTCATTCAGACAGCTGCAGGTTCAGAACACTTCACAGAGGAGAAAATGAGGTGACTGAGTTTTATATTCTCCCCAAGAGCTGAGAAGAAGAAGACGATAGAAAAGATAGAGTAGTGGTTCTCAAGCCCAATTCATAGTTCTGCATTTTTTTATTCGGTTGAAGGAATGAACACAGAAAACAACTTTCTTTTCTGTGTTGCAGATCTTTAAGAAAACTTAAGATTCTGAGCATCTCACTCACATCTACACACAACCACGAGTGCTCGGCCCCGTGTGGAGGCGACGTGCACTCACCAGTGTCTCAGTGGGTTTTTCCTCTGGGTACTCTGACCTCCTCTCCCATATTCCAATGACATGCAGATTAGGTTTTGGTGACTGTAAAATAAGCCATAGGTGTGAATGAGAGAGCGTGAAGGATTGTTTGTCTCTGATTGTAACGGCTGTCGCACAAACGTCAGCTTGGATTGGATCAGGCCCCCCTGGCAAC
Organism: Pleuronectes platessa; assembly: GCF_947347685.1. NCBI lineage: Eukaryota > Metazoa > Chordata > Actinopteri > Pleuronectiformes > Pleuronectidae > Pleuronectes > Pleuronectes platessa. The sequence continues at coordinate 3,156,525 of NC_070631.1, read as the reverse complement.
TCCAAGAGTAAGTGATATGGACTGGTGGATGGAAGGATGGATGGATGGATGGAAGGATGGATGGAAGGATGAATGGATGGATGGATGGATGGATGGGAGTTGTTTAAAGGCGCCTTTGAGAGGTCAGTAATGAAAGTAAAGCAACTAGTAGCCCAATGTACACACATGTGAGTAAAGTTATGAAATTACTTTGCGATTAAGTAATCAACACTTTTCAAGGTAGTTTCCTAAAGCCGTTGATTCTGTGTCCTGTCTGTGAGACAACCGATGCACCAACTGTACATTATCTTATAGAACCCAGCAGCTTTGTGTGCGGGAGTTCACCACCGAGCATTTGTTCTCAGTCGGTCTCAGAAACTCCTCTTCTTCATTTCCTCAAAGTCACTCCTGTGTTTCCTCTTCATCTCATTTCATTCACCGAGCCTCCTTGTCTCAGGTCAAAACGCCCGCGGGCACATTTTCAACCGACCACGTTTTTCTTCCCGTTGACTTTGTTTACAGTCGCACTGCGTCCAAAAATGTACATGCACGGAAAAATATTTGTCGAGCGTTCCAGACAAAACTCAGATTGCAGCACCAACACTGTCATTTAGTGCGAAAGACTTCAACCACCAAACACAAGAGGGCGCTGTCATTGTGGAAAAACATATTCTAGATTTTCTATAGACGGAAAAAGACTGAGGTTGGGAACCAAAGTTTTAATATCGATAATATTGGGTCAAATAATTACAATTTGTCATCACACATTTTTTTATTTGTTAAAGGAAAAAGGGTTTAATGTGTGTGTGTGTGTGTTTTGTGTGTTAAGGATATTTAAACCAGTTTGGTGAACATAACCACATTTTGCTCTCTGTGGGAGCTAGGATACAAACAAGGAGACATTTCATAACGAAGCCTCAACCTACACATCCTCCAACATTGTGAGAAGCAGCTTGTCTGTAGCGTCCATGTGGCAGAAATCATTTACATCAATGGAAACATAACATGCGATGGCATTTAATGTCCCCGCAGCGCAGCAGCCGACGCCGGTGGCTCTGTGATGTACGTTCACTTCCTCCACTGAGCGTGATGTGAGGTGACAGTGGGTTTGGTCGGGATCGGTTGACAAGCCCGTCCTTTGGAAAAAAACAGCACAGATGATATTTTCTCCTTCCGTGCACCTGCTGACGAGGCTGTCAGACGCATGAACACAATCAAATCTCTTCTGGGGAATTCACCACAAACTCTTTGCACGGGAGGAAAGATAATACAGGAAATCAGGATTACAATGCAAATGAACAGAGGGCAACATGCAGCAGATTGGATGAGTGGTTTAAAAAATAAAGTGGACAGAAACATTGAATGCTTTGGCTGTGCAATCTGAAAAACCTTGTGAAAACAGTGTGAGAGCCCCGTCTCTCCGAATCTATAAAGCTCTGATTATTCACACACCCTGTGGTCATATCCTGTGAACACTGTTATCTGCAGTGCAACAACCCAAAATCCCAAGTTCCCTCCGCGCCGAGACAAATCAACCGGTGTTTGCCAGCTCGAAAAAACCGCCACAGCCTCACAACTAGAATTCACACAACAGAGACAAAAAAAAAAAAACACACACACACAGTAGCGCCGGAGGCTGTGTGAGAGCTGCTCCGTTAACAAAGCGTTTGAAGACGGGGAGGATGATTCCCTGTGAACAGAGTGAAGCTCCACTACAAGTGCCAAAGCAACAGATGCACGAGGCTGCAACAGATGTGTAAATCACCCCTCATGAATAAAGCAGACATCCAATTCAGGAGGTTTTAAACTTCGCGGAGTGGATTAAACGCACACAACACAACGCTGCACACACACATTCCCCTTTGTCGGTCACTCAGACACGAGAGGATACATTTTCTCCAGAGGTTTGTTTGCTTCTCATCGTCAGCCTGAGTGGTCAGGACAGCATCAGCTGGCATTAGTCAGCCTCGAGGCGGATCTATTAACGGTACAGGATCCCTGCTCTCCGGAGCAAACCGCGGGAGTCGATGTGAGTTTGTTTTATCCACCTATTGCTCCCTGTTGCCCCGCGGGTCACGGGAACTCATTAAAGATGTATTAATGGCTTAGAACGCTCTGTTCGAAGCCGTGACCGTGCAGCCGTCTGTGAGCGGACATGTGCTAAACAAAAAAAAGTACACACGTTAAAGGGAGGATTAGCTGCTGTGCCTCTGGAGTGCATATAAAAGAAATTCCTGTAAAATTAGCTTCAATCTGAGGGAAAGATAACTGAGCACGGAGGCTGAGGGAGATCAACGTGAGAGCTGCTGTGGATCAGGAGTTAATCGCGGTGCTTACCCGGGTCCTTGTGGTCAGAGCTCTGGCTGGACAACAGGAAGAGGAAGTCCTGGCAGGTGTCCTGATCCAGCAGCGTGCTGTTGTGCAGGCAAAGGTCAACAAGTAGGGTCACAGCTTTCTGACAGACCATGTCATGCTCCTCTCGGTCAGGACTCATGCTCCCAGCTGCATCCTCAGCCGTGTGTGCTCATCCAAGGGGACTAACACACACACACACACACACATCAACACACACACACACACACACACAGGCAGCAGCAGCAGCAGCCTAGCATGCAGAAGACAAACGCAACTTGTCTCCGTCCTCGGCTGATTCTTCTCCTTCTTCCAGAATCTCTCATGTGTGTTTACGCACCGACACACACGAGTGCTTATGCATGTGTGTGTGGGTGGGTGAGTGTGTGTTTGTGTGCTTCATGTGGAGTGTGTGTAAACAGGGCAGGATCGTTAAGTGGACGAACATGTTGTGTGAATGCTATGTCATATAAGTGTGTGCTAGTATGTGTGTGTTTGTGTGTGTGTGTGTGCATGACAACAGTTGTCGACTTAATGAATCACACAGTTGCCCCCAGGTGATGCAAGGACGGAGTTATTACATCACTTCTATTCCAAAGAAGCCAAATGAAACCACACACACAACGTGGCTGTAGACGTGGGTGATGCACGGTCAAGCATTGTAGACAATGACCCCCCCCCACACACACACCACAGACAAACACACACACACTGCTCCCCCCCACCCTTGATCTGACTGCCACCACTCCACCCATCATAACGACCACTGGGCTTGTTTTTCTCTGGTCGCCTGTCATGGCTGCTCCCTGCAGGTCAGTGTCTCAGGTGATAACACCCCCCCCCCCCCCCCCCCCCCCCCCCCCGAGCCCAAGCCACCTGTGACTGCCAGGTCTGTGTCCAGCTCCCACAGGCATATCCCTCCTCGCTCAGATTGTGATCCCTGTTTACAACCTGTAATGAGGAGGGTTTAACTATGTGTGGGTGTGTTTGTGTGTTTGTGTGTGTGTGTGTGTGTGACACACAACGAGAGGGGGAGGGAGGGAGGGAGAGAGATCACAACACAAGGCTGCATACAAATGCTGATACACACTTAGTTGGCATTTTATTGCCTCCACTGTGGAGGCTACCCCCCGTGGCTGCTACCTTGCCGTGGTGGGGAGGCTTGCGTGCCTCCGTGACTCTAAAGGCTATACCGGCGGGTATTCATACCCCCCGTAGGTGCAACCATGCCGGGCAGGTTTTAGAGTAGAGGCCGGACGAAAAGCAGCACCTGGTCCTCCAGGTTGGGGGTTGGGCGTGGGGCCAACAACCCCACCCTGTAAAACACTTGCAGTTACAGAAACGTCGTCAAGAGAACTACGAGAGGACACGGCCCTGGGAGAGAGTAGCTCTTCAGCTAGAAGACAAATGACGTTGTGTGGTGAAAGCCAGGAGCCCCTGGAAGCCACAGGACCGACCATCCTTCTCTCAACCAGGAAAAACATTACCATTGGAACATGGAATGTAAGAACAATGTACCAAACAGGGAAAACCTTTCAAATAGCACAAGAGATGAAAAACTATAATCTTGTACTAATGGGCATCAGTGAGGCAAGATGGACACAATCAGGCCAGAAAAGATTAATGAGTGGAGAGCTGCTGATTTACTCGGGCCATGAAGATGACCATGCCCCACACACAGAAGGGGTAGCCCTCATGCTATCAAGAGCCGCACAGAGAGCACTGATAGAATGGGAGGCCCATGGACCAAGGATCATCACAGCATCGTTCAGAACAACAAAGGAGAAGATAAAGATGAATGTCATCCAATGCTACGCACCAACGAACCCCAGTGAAGAAGAAGAAAAAGAGGAGTTCTACGACAGGCTTCAGAACATCCTGGACAAATATCCAGAGAAAGATACCACCGTCCTCATGGGTGACTTTAATGCAAAGGTAGGAAAAGTAAACATCGGATATGAGGAGGTGATGGGAACACATGGACTTGGAGAAGCAAGCGAAAACGGAGAGAAGTTCATGGATATCTGCGCACTGAACAAGCTTGTTATCGGAGGCAGCATCTTCCCACATAAGAGGATACACAAAGCAACATGGGTATCACCAGACCACACAACAGAGAACCAAATAGATCACATCTGCATAAGCAAGAAGTTCAGAAGATCACTACAGGATGTGAGAGTTAAAAGGGGGGCAGATGTAGCATCTGACCATCATTTGTTAACTGCTAGACTGAAACTCAAGCTCAAGAAGAACAAGACGGAGACAACAGCTAACAGACAGAAATACAACGTGAGCCTATTGAGGGACGCAGAAAAACAAGGGGAATTCAGACTGAAACTATCAAACAAATTTGACGTTCTCCAGGACCTACTTGAAGACGAAAACAGCATCGACAGTCAGTGGCAACATATTAAAGACGCACTAATATCCACATGCCAAGAAGTGGTTGGCTACAGGAAATTCCAGCAAAAGGAGTGGATATCTACAGAAACCCAAAAAAGAATCCAAACAAGAAAAGAGAAGAAAGCACTAGTGACAAACAGTCGTACAAGAGCATCCAAGGCAAAGGCACAAGAAGAGTATACTAATATCAATAGAATGGTTAAGAGGAGCATTAAGGCGGACAAGCGGAAATACATCGACAACCTAGCCGAAGAAGCAGAGGAAGCAGCAAGAAATGGAAACATGAAACAGTTGTATGACACCACCAGAAAGCTGTCGGGCAAATACAGCAGGCCACAAAGACCGGTCAGGGATAAAGAGGGAAACAGCATTAAAACAAAGGACGGACAACTACACAGATGGGCAGAACACTTTGAGGAACTGCTAAATAGACCCCCACCAGTAAACCCACCAGATATCCCACCAGCACAGACCGACCTCCCCATCAGCTGTGACATACCCAGCAGAGAGGAGATCAGGAAAGCGATACAGCAGCTGAAGAGTGGGAAAGCAACTGGGCCAGATAACATCCCGGCAGAAGCCCTAAAGGCAGACGTTGGTATCACGGTGAGCCTGCTGCATCCACTCTTCAAAAGGATCTGGGAAGAAGAAGAGATACCATCTGACTGGAAAGAGGGCCTTATTAACAAGCTCCCAAAGAAAGGAGACCTGGGAAACTGCAACAACTATAGAGGGATCACCCTACTCTCTGTGCCAGGCAAAGTGCTAAATAGAGTCATCCTGGACAGAATGAAGGATGCAGTTGACCACCAACTGAGAGACGAGCAAGCAGGATTTAGAAAGAATAGGTCCTGTGTCGACCAGATTGCCACTCTTCGCATTATCATAGAGCAGTCACTAGAGTGGAACTCCCCACTCTATGTCAACTTTGTCGACTACGAGAAGGCATTCGACAGTGTACATAGAGAGACCGCATGGAAGTTATTGAGACACCATGGAGTGCCCACTAAGCTAGTGAACATCATTGAAAACAGCTATTCTGGAATGACCTGTAGAGTGATACATGATGGACAGCTCACGGAACAGTTCCAGATCAAGACTGGGGTCAGACAGGGTTGTCTTCTATCCCCATTCCTGTTTTTACTAGCCATTGACTGGATCATGAGAACAACAACAGAACAAAGGAAGAACGGAATCCGATGGACATTATGGACCAAACTGGATGACTTAGATTTCGCAGATGACCTGGCACTACTGTCACATAGCTACCACCAGATGCAAGACAAGATCAATACACTCGTAGAGACTTCCTCACAAGTAGGACTTAACATCCATGAGGGAAAAACTAAAAACATAAGGATAAATACAACTAGTACGGAACCGATCACCCTTGGTGACACCATGTTAGAAGAGGTAGAGTCCTTCACCTACTTGGGGAGTATCATCAGCAGTCAGGGTGGTACAGATGCAGATGTAAAAGCTAGGATAGGTAAGGCAAGGACATCATTTCTACTTCTCAAGAACATCTGGAACTCTAGAGAGATACGGGAAACGACTAAAATCAGAATCTTTAACTCCAACGTAAAATCCGTCCTGCTCTATGGGGCAGAGACATGGAGAATCAATAAGATCACAATAAATAAAGTGCAAACCTTCATAAACAAATGTCTCAGAAGAATCCTGAAAATCTACTGGCCAAACAAGGTCAGCAACAACGATCTGTGGACAAGAACAAAACAACCCCCAGCAGCAGACGAAATTGGACGAAGAAGATGGAGATGGATCGGGCACACATTACGCAAACCAGAGTCAAACACCACCAGACAGGCTCTGACCTGGAACCCTCAAGGAAAGAGAAGCAGAGGACGTCCTAAAAACACCTGGCGCCGGGACCTTCAGGCAGACACAAAGAGACTGGGAGGCACCTGGTCGCAGATAGAAAAGAACGCCAGCGACCGTGAACTCTGGAGGTCCCTTGTCGACGGCCTATACCCCAGCAGGGGTGCTACAGGCACTAACTAACTAACTAACTGTGGAGGCTATGTTATTGTTTGTTTGTTTGTTTGTTTGTTTGTTTGCAGGATGACACTAAAAGTTTGAGGTGACAGGGGAATGATGCAAAGAAGAATGTGGGGAGAATGTAAGAAAGTTATTTTAACTTTGGCTCTAACTTTTTCTTTCCCATAAATAAAGAATGAATCTTGATTTTCAAACATTGGGTGAAAGTGGGGGGGGGGGGGCAGACAGATAGAATTTGAGGAGTTTCACTTTTATTTCCAAACGTCAGCGGATTGACTCCAAATTAATTTTTCATATTGTATCTGAAAAAAGGTCCAGAGAAAAAGACCTGATAACTAATTGACTTGACTTTCCTACTGTATTATATCAACCCTATATGACTGGTTTGACCTTATCTCTTCATTGTGTTCTTACCAACTTAACCATTAATCAAAGTAATTTAATAAACCCGATGATGAATAAGGCTCCGGGAAAATGATCTCATCCTCATCTAATTAAAGTGATATTGAGCTTAACAAGCTCGTGGTCGACTCCCTGATTTAATTGAGTTAAACCAGGGCGTAAATACTACGCTGCCTACGCTGGTGCTCTATTGTTCCGAGGTAGCTTCGATAATTTAGAGCTAATCTGAACCCAACCTGCCCCCGAACCCCTTCACGCTGGACATCCTGTGTTTCCTGCTCCTAAAGATTGGATCTTTTCTTCCTGGGAAAATCCTGATTAAGAGGCAAACAACAAATTGTTTCTGGCTGAGGGTTTTCCAAAGAGTCAATTAACTTCTGTGCATCTGCTGCAGCTGATACCGACTCGCCCCCTCCTTTGTTTGCCCAGTGGTTAATGCAAACAGGTCCACTGCTACACAAGTGTTCACAAGAGCAGCTCAATAATTCCCCACAGAGCTGCTGTATAGCAGCATTAGTGGTGGTGGACGGAAATAGCCCCGGGGTGAAGGAGCTCTTCCTCGTGTCATTACATTAATCAGAGTGTTTTGTCCGGGGGTGTCCAGTGTGTCCGACAAATAATGCTCCTGAGTGTAATGGTTCTTTCTTATCGTATGGTTTTGAGACAGCTGGGAAATGACCTGCCGTAAAAGAAAGTTAATGCACCACTACCACAAAGAGCATCTGGGTTTTTTCCTCGTCCCTCATTGGTTGTATTCTCCAAAGTTTGACTTCAAAAATCAATACACTTAAGTACAAGGTGAATATTTGGAGACGGGTGAAACTCAGCGGAATTATAATCTGCACGTGCAAAGAGGCAGACGAAAACATTAATCTGCCGAAATGACCACACGCTATAAGATAAAGAGCATAAAACATCTCAGATTTAACTGCACGAGAGGTTTGATCCTCCTCGTCAATTATTCACGACAACACAAAATAGTGTCTCTCTCTCTCTCTCTTATACAAACGCTCTAAATAATTTAAAAGCTGCGCAGCGACAACGGTGCTTTAAAGAAAAACTAAAAAACACGAGCCTTCCGTTTTCTCCGAGGAAGAAATTAACACCGCGATCAAGACGACCGCTGAGAGAACTCGTTTTTCAACAGGTAGAAACAAACTGATAATCCAGCAGATTCCAAACGGTGATTTTTTTGCAGGTGTGAGCATATTGTTCACGGTAGATGAGGGGGCTGCTGCACACAAGCCCCCCCCCGGTTTGATATGCAGATCAACTTCATCTCCTGCAGATCTTCCTGGTGCTTCCTGGGCCCAGATGTTGAACCTGACTCATCGTGTGGCTAACAGATGACAAAGGGACGGCTCACTCACTCAAAGCCATGCTAATCAGAATCAGAACTTTCAAACTCCTCCCGAAGGGTCGAACAGTGTCAGGAGTTCCACCGCGAGTGTGTAAGTCCCACGTGTGTGTGTGTTAAATTGTCGTGTTGTGTTCATCAAAGGTTCCCACGTCTCTGTTTTGACTCATCGTTAAGCTCGTTAGCGACAGTCGTACGTTGTGTAAGCAGGATTTGACGGATGACGCCTCGGCAAACCACAATACAACAGATGAGATCTGAGAACAAATAGATCTGAGCGAGTGTATCACACGAGCCTGTGAGACGCACACTGAAACAAGCTATTTCCGTGAGCTGCTCAAAGGGCTTAAAATGTGATCTGCAGCTACCTTATGGTGTTTCTCAATGAGGCTGAGTACACAACAGCGCGGTGATGAACGAGCGTGAAATCCTCCCCCGGTATGGATCAGCATGATCACTGCTGTAATGTGCACGGAGCCGAGTCTCATCCAAACACGTCCTGACTGACATTGAGATGAGGTGTTTAATTGAGCTCCTGTCAGCGCGGCCCCCGACGAGTGATGGAGTCCAGAGGAGTCAATTCATAGCAGCCGCTGTTATGAATTTTAATCCTGAGGCATGTGAATGCTGCCAGATTTGGCCTGGTCATATTTTTCTCATTACTGCTTTTACAGGTCAAAGCGAAAACACAAAACCCTCAACACGAAAAAACAGAATTTACAGGTTTGCACCAGCTTCTCAGGGAAATGAGAACCACTGCTGAACTCAATTAGTGACAAAGTGATCTCTGGCCCTGGTGGATCCCTCGGCTTGGTGTTGGGTTATGAGTTAATATAACTTATTATGATCTTAGATATGAAACCAGTCCCTCAGGGTTCGGTGGGAAAACCTCATTTTGTAACTTCGCTAATAACTTAAACTCTTCCAACAGTATTTATCAAATATGGAAAGTTATCCAAAGAACCAGTCAATTACAAATATAGTAATAATAATCGTTTTATTGATATTTTGTAATAAATATATAGTAAATATTGTTTGGATAATTTTCATTTATTATTTTTGGGCTAAACATTGTAAAATTTGTTCATGAGAATTTTGAATTGGGGTCATGTAGGTAATTCCAAGAATACAGATGTGGTGTCAGACGGTGTCACCAGCATGGAGTCATCACAATGAGGAACCACAGTCGTCCCTGAGCTACAACTGTTGAAAGTTATGAATCAGTATTAGAACATGATAATCAGCTGCAGCATCGACTGCCTCATCTCGGGGTTCAATGAATTCCCAAAGTCAGGATCGTCCTTCACAACATTAGAAGCAAACAAACACTCACACTGGGCTCCAGCTGAGTGCAGTGAGCACAGCCGCCCCTCCACTGGGCTCAGGAGATAATTGTAGCAGACGGCGACTCCTCAGATCTCAGAGTAAATGAGGGCGGAGGAGATCAGTGATGTGTTTGATCCTTTCTCTCTCCGGAGCGACACGGAGATGCAGAAGAAAGGATCGGCCTCTGAGAATTGGAACCTCGACAGAAAACGTGTTCGTGGAGCATTTCAATGTTTTTGTGCCGTGTTTTCCCCTTTTCATGTTTCTAATGCAGGTAAAAGTCTTTGTTGTACAAAGGTGAACTATACAAGATCTTTAAAAGCTAATAACGAAGCTGCAGTGTAAGATTTGCTCTCGGTGCTACGCAGGCTCCCCCTACAGGTGGGATGTGTCCCTGCACCCAGCTGTACATACGTGCATTCTATTGACAAACTGATGGAGAAGAAACCAGATTGGCTAACTTGCTAAACCTCTACTGAATGGGTTTACCTGGCTTCCGATGATTAACTAACAAGTCTACAACTTCACGTACAACTTTACGTCCACAGCCCAAGATGAACTCTACAACACGAAAAAACAAGTAAAAGTTCTGACTTACCTATTTGGCCTCTTTCAGTGAAACATGATCAGATATTCACTCTTTTTCAGTTTCTTACTCTGTCACTTGCTCTTTAACTAATTACAAACAAAATTTGACAGAAACCATGAATTTAACATTTCCTTTGACTTTTTCGTTTGGTCATTGTGCTATTTGTGTACACATTGCACTGCAGCCAGCCACCAGGGGGCGATCAAAAAGGTTTTGTCCATCTTCATACAGAGTTGATAATTCCCCCTCCCCCCCCTTTCATATTAAAAAAAGACAAGATGTTTTCTGGGGAATTTCTGTAGCCAAAGAATTCAACTTCTCAAAATGAAAACTGCGACAAACTGAACAATAGCACGGAAGCTACATTTGCTTAGAAATACTTTGAAAGACGTAACTTATCTTCTCTCAGATTTAAAATAACTTTATATTGATAGCAAGCACTTAAACGCGAGGGGAGCTCTACCCTCCAGACATGTGCTTTTCAGACAAAGTCCACCTTGTCCAGTGCTATTGTTACTTAATTGCCTGTATCTCATTGTGACAGTGTTGTGTTTCTTCCTCTGCAGATTACAAATCGAAGCAACAAAACCTGGACCCGCAGCACAGAGCGTTTGGCTGAGACACACTTTGCTGCAGCAGTTGTGTGCAGATGGAAATTCAAAAAAACTGTTTAGCTCTGCTAGCTGCGTGGCTCTACTGTGTCCACTCTATTGAAATATCTCCACGACCACTGGATGGATCGCTGTGACATTTTCTACAGACGTTAATGATCCCCACAGGATGAGACCTGCTGGCTTCACTGATCTGCAGCTTGACATTTTGGGTTGTGGGTGATATGTGCGTACAGCTGTTGGATGTATTGTCGTTAACTTTGTCTCAGATATCCACGATGCCCAGAGGATGAACCCTCACGACTTTAGTGATCCATTAAAACTCTTTCTTTTAATCTGTACTCGGGAGAAAGTGGGTGAGGATGTATTCCAGAGTTTTTAGCAAAGTTTAAGAAAGTTATATCAATTCCTGGATCGTTTCCTGTGTCGTGTCTGCACCTAGATTTGAGTTTCACAGATAGTTTTTGTGTTATGATGATAATTATCAGACAAACCAACATTTGAGATGAAACATAAGTAGTTAATGTATTTCTAATGGTGGAAGATGAACTTAAGTAGCACAGTGAAGAAATAATCAATAATTTACTTTTGTAAAAGAATAAACGTAGGCTCATGAAATGATAATGATATCTTATGAAGATTTAAGGTGCTTTCTTTTGGTTTCAAACCAATTAACAAACAGCAATATGCTGACGTGCTAAATTAAAGTGGTGAACAGTAATGTTTAATTACATCACACAGAAATAAATTAATCTTTTTCACAAGAAATCTGCCTCCAAGCAGTTCTTAAACTTTTCCATAAACTAAATCTCATTTCCCTGTGTGTCAGTGTCTTGTGTCTTTTCTTTAGTCACAGAGTGGAATTCACTTTCCTCTTCTTAAGTGAGATTAGTTCCACGATGGTTATGGAGGCTGCTTCTGTCGGAGGACGCCCACACACAAACGATCTCCTGCCCGGGGGCCACTTGTCTCAGGTCTCCTAGGTGTGTTAGTGATTTAGAGCCTCTCGCTGAGCAGGTGCAGAGACACTCAGCCCAGAGATGACAAACTGAATGAGCCTGTTGTCATTTCACAGGAGGAAGTGTGTCGTCCCCACAGCAGCTGAATCCAGGGGTTCACACACAAGTTGGAATTAAACCAGTCCCCGAAATATACCGGATGTTTTTTTATTTTCTATCAGGATCCCTCAGCTATTCTATTCCGGATTTATGAGTTATATCCCGATGCACATTACATTGTTATGACCCATAGGAAGTGGATTGTTAATCTAAATATACTTTGGTTTGAAGTGCAGCGTGGAACGAGGTGTCAGGGAAAGACCGATGCTTCCAATCCGACTCCCGGCAGGTGGCGAGCTCACAGACCGAGCCTGGCGTCCACTGGAGGGGGCGGCCGACAGACCACGTCACGGTTCACAGGCGGGTGGACCACGTTGGAAAGTTGGGTTAAAGGAGGAAGTGTAATCCATCAACTCCCTGGTCAGATTGCTGAGCAGCACATCGGTAAGTGAGGCGCCTCAAAAGAACCGCATACACCACAGGGACTGAATTGAATGTCACCAGGTGAACGTGGAGGAGCGAAGAGAACTGGTTTTGCATTTCTAGGAAGAGTTTAGTTTGTCTCGTTACACGAATCCTTCCAGCAAGTGTTGGGGGTCGTGCATCCAATAGTTTTTGTGTAATCTTGCGAAACAAATAGACCGTTGTTGAGCAGCAGTCCAGCATTGCAGATGTTTCTCTCGGGATTCTCTCTCCTCCCAAATGTCTGATTCATCCGACCGTTTCTTTGTGCTATTACACTCGTGTGTAAGTGAGCGAATCAGATCGCTCATGGATCCTTTCAAGCATATTCCAAAGCGCCTTAAAAACAATTTAGGGATCGATAAAGAGACAATATAGCAGAACAAGAAGGAGGCCAAAGCAAATGAGCCCTCGGTGTGTGGTGCTCGAGCCCCACAGGTCCCAGCCCCCCCCCTTCCCACCTGATATATCCTCCCTAACCTCAGCTTCCCCCGAGCATGAAATCGTTTGGACAGGATGATGGGCTGCTCGGCTGTGGAGCAGCAGCGTGAGATTTGTTTCCGTGCAGATAAACACAGCCTAGACTGTTGTCGCTGCAATTGAGAACACTTTCCCATTTCAATTTTAAACAGTGCGAGGCGTAAAATAATCACACGAGGAGCAAACAGGTTTAGCAATTCGCGTAACGGCCCTGGATGTCTTAGTTGTCACACGGGCGATGAGTTTTGTTTTGATATTGCTCCGTCGCCCCAAACACATTTGAATTAAACCTTTTATTTGGAGTGTAATGTAGCAATCACCACAACTCAGAGGAAGATACGAGAATAGAAACAAGAACATTATGCTAAATTATACTCTCTTTGTTTTTATATTGTATTTATCATATTTTAATCTGTTTTACGTTTGCACTATTTATAATTGAATGATTATATCTGCCTTTATTTTTGGTTCAACTGTTCTGCATTGTCTACGGCTCTTTATAACTTTGAATTGAAGAGATCTGTATGATTAAAGTTTATCATCAGTATTATTTAACTTTATTTGACTTGTTAGACTATTGTGTGTTTTTTTATACTAATGTTTTAAATTCCTCCTGCTGAGGAAACAGAATCTGCAGCACAGAAGAAATGTTTGTATTGTATTTGAGTTCAAACGAGTCACAGCTGAACCCGATGCTTCAGTAACTCAACACAGCTTCTCTCTTACTAAGACACATCAGCCTCTATACTGCACAACGAGAAACTGAAACCTGCAACTGAGTTCAACAACTTTTAGTTCAGAAACTCTTAAACTGAGTCCTGGGATCTGACTCGGAGACACAGCTCCACTCTCCAGGGGCGGATCCAGGGGCCAGGCCAGGGGGGGCACCTTCCCCAGTTAAACTCTGACTGACCCCTGAAGTAGCCCTGTCCAATCATTATTCTTTAAAAAGTAATTCACTAACAAAAGTAACTATGATTATGAGAATATTTTGGATTTTTCTGAGCTATTTTAAAGAACAGAATGAGCTTAAACAAGGAACAATAAAAAAAAAAACATGTTTAATTTTGCTCAAAGCTTTAGAGCTAAAGGTGAACAAGGAATGATTTGATTGTGCACCTTGTGTAATCAGGAATAGTGCAATGATGCTAGACGTATAATTGGCCCATCTGTGTAACTTCAGGCCCCTTTATGGCCCCTGATTTAGGAAAATCCTTGATCCCCCCCCCCACTGTAAAAACTTGCATCCTGGGTAAAATCTCCCAGTTCTAACTCTCAGACCCGACTTCTGTGCCTGGAGAAACTCCTCTGGTTTCACGGCTCTGTAATGTGTTACCACAGCTCCAGTCTCCCGTGGCTGAGAAGTCAAAACATCCAGAAACGGTGCAAAACCGAGGTCACACTTTATTTGACAGTGCACTGACAAGAAGTGAGAAGTGTTATAAAACCACTTCAGGTCATGGAAGCATTATTTCCCACTGTGAGATCCCTACATCCTTATTAGAAGGTAATTCACAGCGTTATTACAGAACTGCTGAATAAAATCTCTGTCATTTCCTCACCTTTAGATCCTTGTTGGACTTTGTCAGTTTAAATTACAATGAAGAACATTTCTAGATTCGTCTAATGTGACACAAAGTCCAGATTGCTACGTCTTATTCGGGTGTAACCACTGTGTTTATTTACTCCCCGATGAAGAACTCGTGTGTTATTTACTCCAGCAGGAATCCGGCAGGCCTCCCTCCCTCGGCAGACGTGGCTCTTTGTTTCCCTGATAATCGGTTGAGGTCATCCTCTGCCCACCAACGCTCGGGTAATCTCCATCCATAATAACACAGCTGCCTGGGAGACGTGGCAGGAGGCTGGAGCCCCGAACCTAAGCGCCTTTGGTGAGAAGGAGGAAAAGTCGCTCTTTGAAGACAGGCTCCTCAGCCCTCCCGGGGGTTTAGCGTCTTATTATTTTCCACACACGGCACCGGTTTTGTCGGCGGGGGGAGACACTGCTGTGGTGGTGTCACCTCCTCCGTGCCCCCGGTGATGGCAGGCTAACAAATGAGGGGGAAACCATTGGGAAACTTGCTAACTCCCCCATTAGCCGTTCGTTTAGCTGCCGTCTTACATGGGAAGATTATTGGGGAAACTGCTGGCGAGGGATCAGTCATGTACCGAATGAAATAAACTAAGCTGATGAATGGAATTCACAAACATGGAGCCAAATATAGAATTATCCAATTATTTCCTCTCTCAGTCGCGGTGTCACCGCCTCTGAACGTGTCCCTGTTACGACACTTTGACTTATTCAGTCTCTGCTTAACGCATTTTCAACAGAACAGATAGAATCATGTGCATCCTGGATATCACACATGCATCTGCTGATTCAAATGAGCGTTTGAGATGAGTTATAATTGCTTGTTATTCTTTGATAGTGTTTTCTTCGATGATGCAGCTCATTGACTAATTACAGTCGACAAAAACACTGCAATTACGTGACCAGTGCTTGCTGCACCACCTCCCCACTCATCCTCCTGCACTGCTGCAGTGATACTGGAAATCGCTTTCTGCACAATAAAAGAGTTCTTATCATTCCGCTGTGTTTTGTTTGATCGTGTCACTCTGTGCCTGGTCACCCCGGGCCATGCTGCATTCACAACGCATAGATCGTGTGACAGCATGATTAATCGTGTTGTGTTCGGGGGGGGCGACACTAAACCAGCAGACGGATTGGTGAGGAGTCCTCGGCAGTGGGAGAGAAGTGGCCTTTTATTGAGAGAGAGTCCCGGTATAAAGATAAATGAAAGCACAGGAAAAAAAATTCTGCTGATGTTCTAGAAAAACCGCTGTCAAGGATTCTGGAAACAATATATTTTCAGAAGGATAAATGGCTTCTTATCTTCCATTAAGGTTCTATGATGGTGTGTGATGGCAGCATAAACTCTCACAGTCATTTTCTATTCTAAAGACCGGGCAGGGACATCGGGCAGATTTTTATTGCAAATGCTGAAAGAATAAAGAAGAGTTTTTCTGCAAATCAGCAAATGCAGATGTGCCGGCCGAGGTTATATCCACGAGTCGTGTCCGAGCATCACCGGCGTGTAATTGGATTAGACTCCAGATTATCATGTGGGTTTTGAGTGTCAGGAAAGCGTACGACCACGCCTTTAGAAATGATTCATCACAATGAACCAGCACTAAAGTGTTTACATCAGCACCAGTAATGGAGAAAAACCAGCCTTTACACACAAGATGAAGTATAATATGCAACTGCACGCTCAGCACAAGCAGCTCTAATGACTGGAAGCCGGAGAGATGTGCGTGTTCACAAGTTGCCCGGCCTCGCGGGGGACATGTGTGTTAAGTGAAACACACAAAGAAACATTTCAGTCATCATCTTTTTCAATCATCGCTGACAGCTTTTATGATTCCGCTTCTGCAATTCACTCGCTCGACAACCGGGAAAGACGACATCCGACAAACGAGCGTCGGCTCAGAACCGACGAGCGAGAACACGAAGTTGTAATTGTGCAATTTTGTCGTAATCTCGCCACGACGTTGTAATCACTGGTTCGGTGAAAAAACAGAGCATGATTTAAGAACACAGAGGTGGCCTGGATGTGTAATTTGGCATTAACCCTGTGTTACATGTGAGTCAGGGAAACAACAGTGACAAGCTAACGTTTGACGCACACACACACACACACACTAACACACACATGCACACACAAGGTGACGCCTGATGGAAAAGACTCAGCTGACAGCACATGAACAGTGTGACTGGGCTCTTGCAACATGAAACAACAAATGAAATGTGGCTGGTGTGGATCCCCTTCAAGTGCAGTGTGTGTGTGTGTGAGTGGGGGGGGGGGATCTACAAACACAATCTGTAGATCTGTGATATTCTGCACGGTGACTGACTTATAGCTTTAGAATCGTGAAGGAACATTTGAACAGTGAATCCATGGCTCTTGCCCCTGGAGAGTAATTTAGGAAGTTCATTTATTTCAAAAGAATTAATAGTTGTGGTTACTTACACTGTGGTGGATAAGTTAATGGATTGGGGGGGGTCCCAGTTACCAACCAGTTTAACAACTACTGCATGCTGAGTGCAGAAACCCACACTGTGTTTTATGATTATAAATAATACTCCAAGTGAAAATAATAACATAAATTAAGTTTAAGACCCTTTATTTCTCCAGAAGAGGGTTTGCTGACCAGTCCTCAGCGGCACACTGCCCCTGACACAATTAAGGAAAGAAAAACAATAAATATGAGTTTGTTCAATATTTTATGCGGCTGCCCAATGTTTTCATCCCCCCCCCCCATGCCAGAATCCACAAATAATACACCTACATACACAACAAGCCCATAGTGTGTTATTATCAGGCTCTTCACAGATGTCACATCGTGGAGAGGCGATAGATTTTTCGGATTCAATTAACCCAAACACGCCGTGACCTTTAATATTTTAACACAGCACAATAATCACAGGTTATGTAACTGGGTCCAGGCACAAAAAGCAAAAAAACGCACAACACAGCTTGGTTTTTCTACAACACACTCCGGGGGATCTGAGCTTCTGGTGATTCAACAGCTTCCTCCTCTTCATCACAGACTCTTTGTGATATCTTCAACATTTGAAGAAGAATTGTTAAAACACGTCGTGTCAGAAGAAATTACAAGAACACAAATTCAACTTGTGTCTGGAAGTTATGTTGCAGCAAACTTATGGAGGAGTGACGGGTCTGAAGTTGTTGAGCTGGAATCTTTCTGCTGGTTCTCACGTTGGTCGATTTAAAAACATCCCTGAGGAGGACAGGTTGTGTGAATCAACGTTTTTATATTTATTTTTAAAAAGCCTATCTTATCTTTGGGAGTTTTTCTTTTTCTAATATAGCTGTCCTGTTACTTGGCAGATAATGTGCTCGACACGAGTAATAAAAATCAATCAATCCATGAATCCTCGTCTTGGTTTCGCTGTGTCATCCCACTTCTCTCCTCTTGATCGACTGCTCGGTCGCCATCGATCAAACTTTTGTGTTGTGGGTTCTTTCACTTGCCGTCTGACACGTATTGATATTCAAAGCTGCGGTCTGTCATATTAATAATTTACTCAGTGACTGTGCTGTGCCTTTAAATATGCAACAGTATAACAAAAAGGAATAAAGAGTCGATATGTTGTACTGGTAACTACTGTCCACTCAGTTTCATGCTGCACTGCACAATGAAGATGTTTACAGCCTCTGACCACAGAGAGAAATGACATAGAAATAAGTTGATTGATTGATTGATTGATTGTGGTAATTGCTAATTTTCTTCCCTTTTAATAACTTACATAAATATTTGTTTGAATTCATATTAAAGATTAAAGATTAAAAAATACTTCTGCCATATAATTGAAGAAATATAAAACACATTGACACATTCTATTTCCAGACAGATGTTCTTGATATTAGAATTGAAAATGATACTGTGATATATTGATATGTTGCTTCACACAAACAACACTACACAACTTTTCATATTAATAATTAAACATGTATAAAGCTCTTCTGAAGCCTAATTAACTTCACAATAATGGATGTTCTCTGTATTTAAGAATAGAACCTGACCCTTATGTACAGGCGGTTTACAAGTTAAAATATGTTTAGTATGTAACCATTGATATATATATATATATATATATATATATAAATCTAGTAAGTTACCGCTTAGTATAACTTACTAAGTGGTAACTTTATACTATACTATTAAATTAATACCTGGTTGTTTCTAAATATTTGCATCTACTAATTGTTGTGTCACTAATGCAATTAAATGCAGAGAAAACTAAAATCAATTTGCTGAGTAGTAACCTGGGTAGAATCAGACGTCAGGACTCAGTCCTTACAAAGAATCTCAGAATATCTGGTGCAACCCACTTGTTAACTGTGGAATGGAAACTTTATAATATCAGCAGGCAGATACAGAAAGTCATCAGCTGCTGCTTTAGGGTGTAAACTCACTGCTGGTCTGATGCAGGCTGTGTGTAGAAAGCTGTGTTGGTACCAAAACACCACAATTAGGAAAAACTCAATTATCATTTTACAGAGGTAAAGTATTTTTTTTCAACCAAAGCAATTTCATTATACCTGGAAGCATTTATTCTGCCGAGAGCATCTTTGTTCCACAGCAAATTAAAAAGGCAGATATTGTTTTTGTCTTGAAAGCTGCTGGTCGGTAGACGAGTATAAAAAACTATAAAATGTCTCCATCTAGTGACTGAACGTGTGTAAACACTCGTTCTTCATTCTAATGTGTCTCGTGTGTCTCTCACTTGAGCGTAGTTTCTGCACAACAGCCACCATGGATCACACACAGGGGGAGAACAATCTTGTGTGAGTGGAGATATTTCTTCCAGGGCTTTTCAAGAGTTTCTAGCCAATAAGCTGTGACCCTCACACGATAAGAAGTATAATAACAAGGGATGAAAGATGGTGATGAAGGAATGAGAGGGAGGCTCAGCTCAGACTGGGGGATTTTAAATAAGATTTTCATATCGCTGGTAAAATTAATAATTTAGTTCTTTAACCTTCAAAGTTGCTAGAGTTATAAAAAGGATGAAATTAGTATGAAAGCAGTGAATGCAGTTCACTCAAGGATTTGGCTTCATCACAAACGTATTGATTAGTTTCAATCTAATCAGGAAGCTAATAACAGGCTAAGTTTGCACCTAGCTAATGAGCATGATGGAGAACACAACCACTGTGGACCTAGTACACAGCCCTGTGGTACACCTTCGTTAATGATCAAATCTTACAGTTTCTTTCATAAGAAATCAATAATATTGAAATTACTAGGCCTATTAATAAAAATTACAACACAATGCTGTTTTGTATCTACTGCACCAGCCGCTTCATCATTCAAGACCTTCGATGCTGTCATTACAGCTGCGTAATTATAATTTGTCAAATGATTTCTTAACCTTTCTTTGGTTTTGTTGATGTTGAATCTATCACTTCCATTTCAAAGTCTTCACTAAAGGCTCATGGTGTTTTTCTCTTGTCCTGTGAAACATAATCAAAAGACATGAGAATGATTTACAAGATGTCGGTCGGTCAAACACAACCATCGGATGGATTGCAATGGATTTTTAACCATTGTCTTTCTTTTAATGAAACCACAAGACGTCTGTCTGATGGATTACTGTGAAACTTGACTCAAACATCCACGGTGCACGAAGGATCAATCATAATGTCTCTGGCAATCTACTGGCCTTTGACTTTTGTGGTTCAGCCTGAAATATGTTGACACGTATTTGATGGATTACCATGAAATTTGCCACAAACCATTCACTGCTTGTAAAGATCCATCACTTAATGACGTCAAGGCTGCAAATACTATAACGTGACTCTTAACTTCTGTCCTGGAGCTCTGATAAACAATAAAAACATGTTTGGATCTTCGCCTGCATTAAAAATAAATCGTCACAGATTATGGACGTAAAATGTGCTTTTTGAATTCAGATGATTTCCCGTGTGAAATAATAAATCCATCCATCAGGTATTCACAGTCCCTTCGCTCTCATTTGAACCAGCAGGACACTGACAGGTAATATCCACCGAGGCTGTCGAAATGTTTAATTCAATAAACTGCTTAAGATTCAGTCAGTGGAGAAAAAAATGTACGTCTGTGTACCTTCGCTGCTCATCCCTCAGAGAGGGATAATGGGGAAGGCAAGAAAGAGAGGATGGCCTTGATTGTACAATAAGCGTGACCTGCTGCTGAACCCTCTCTGGCTTCACTTCGCTGGCCACAGGCAGTGGAGATGTGGGAACTGCTGACAGACGTCCTCCACACAGGGGTCACCCTGACATTGTATAATGCTGCCAAATTAGGTAGAGGGTCCTCCACCAGGGATGCTGACATTTCACTTCCCTTGACTAAGGTTTAATGATTCCGTTTTCTACAATGACACTTAGAACTTTTCTTTGTGTAGATATATAATAGCTGACAGACTGGAAACACCATACCAGTGTGGCTCTGGTAATAAAAACCAGCCGCCCAGCTCCTCTAATGCAGAGGCGTGATTCAACCACAACATTAGATCAGAGCCATTTGTTGATATGGTAACTTCCATTTGCTGTTATTGCTTCACATGCACTGTAATTAGGTTGCACTTGTAAAAGACAGCTCCCTCACAATGGCCCTCATTGTCCTTACTTGAGTTTATTACAATGTGGCTCCACAAAAAGCTTCAGGTACAATAGATTTACTTCAGTGCTGCAGCGAATGGGAGGGAACAGACCGTGAGTTGTGTCAACAGGAGTTTCCCTCAAGGTTCAGAACACACAGAGACACTCCAACACAAAACATACAACATCTGATCTGAGGTGTTCCTGCCGAGGCCGTCGGACTCTCAGGTCAATCATCTGTGGAACATGAGGGACAGACATAATATAATACATGATATTACAGATATTAAGAGGTGTGTATGTCAAAAATTCAATGACAATTTGTGTAATAATGGTTTCATGCTTCTTTGTCTTCGTCTGCTTCTTATTTCTGTTATTATTATTATTACTAGAACTTGTAGTAGTAGTATAGTAATGATTTTATATCGTTCTTATTTATCTTTGTCTTCTTCTGGTTTCTGTTATTATTATTATTATTATTCCTAGAAGTAGTAGTAGTAGTTTTATAGTCATAATGGAAATATTGTTATTTGTATTTGTATTATTATTACTAGCAGTAGTTGTGCTAATATTAGTAGTATAGTAATGATGGTATATCGTTCTTATTTGTCTTTGTCTTCTTCTTGTTTCTGTTATTATTATTATAATTCCTAGAAGTAGTAGTTGTTTTAATAGTAATCATGAACATATTTATATATTTTTTTTGTATTATTATCACTAAATATAATTGGACTAGTATTAGTAGTATAGTATACTAATGATGGTGTATCATTCTTATTCACCTTCTCGTTAATTATCTTGAATTTATGAATAATATTGTTATCATTAGTAATATAAATATTATTAGTATTAGCACCAGTAGTAGTAGTACAGTTATAATTTAGATAACATTTATAATACGACTATTATTATAACTATTAGGATCATTATTGTTGTTGTATAGAATCGTCCACTGCTGCTGCTGCTGATATTTCCGAGGGGCCATGAAGGCGTCGTGTGTCGCAGGGTGTCATGGCGGACAGGAAGCAGCAGAAGAAGATGAGGCCTCAGACTCTCACAGCCGCGGGTTCGAACCCTTCTTCCTCCTGCGCGTGTCCCTCGTCTCCTCTCGGGTCTCAGTGAACACCTCCTCCGCGGCTGCAGCCGACCTCAGGTCAGTTTCTAATGTCGCTGCTTCCCGCGGTGACTCAACAGGAAACATCCGGAGCTCCGCACGAGCCCGACGCTTCGTTATCATCTTTATCATCTTTATCATCTTTAATATGATTTAACACGTGGAACAACAACCCGCAGCTTTATCCTCACGTGTTGTTTAACGTTCCATTACGCGTTATAAACTGTGGCTAAAGTTCGTTAGCATCCTGGAAGTTAGCAAACTGTTTGTATAATAATAACAACCTTCATACGTCACGTGGAACATCTGGCTCTACATGTGGATTCGGGCCCAGCTGTGACATCTGACATCTGGATGTTATCATGAAGCCAACAAGGCTCTGGATGGTTTGAACAGTTTTTTAATTTGAGGCCTCGGCAGGTTATGTTTTAAATTATGAATATAAGTGGACCCAGTATAGATCCCTGTGGTGCTCCTTTTCTTAAAACTCATAAAGTTACAGTCATCATCCACGTCAGCTCGAGTTCTACCACTGAGATCATTTCCAAACCAATTATCCAATTGTTTCAAGATTCTTTTATTCATTCAGCTCAAGTTGTGGATATTTCCAGAACTAGCAGATGACAGTGTTCTGCAAATTAAGATTATAATTGTTCACCTTAACCATTCTAACATCAAAGGAACAGAGATCTTTACATTTTCATAACTATATTGCTGGGACGTTGCATTCCAGTGACAAGAATCAGTTTAAAACAACAAACATATTTAAAAACAACAATTAAAGCCATTATGTTGAGGAAATGCAAGGAAACGTGTTCATAAAGTTTTGTTTTGTCGTGACAGGTTAATCATCGTGTGTGCTTCTTTGAATATTATAACATTAATTTACATATCTACTGCTGCGTCCTTCATTTGTTAAACTCAGGAGAAAGTCCTGACCCTGTTGTGCAGACATTCTCCAGACTTCATGTCTCTTATCTGAGGCTTGTTGCTGCTCGTAGCCTCATGCTCACCCTCCTCGCTGGAGGGGGGGGGGGGGGGGGAGTCCACGGTTGCCTTTGTATGGCCAGGCCGGGCTCAGCTGTGGAGAACCAGGGATTTGTGTCACTCTGATGTCTGCACTGGTCCCAGCAGCGACGGCAGAGTGAGCAGCTGTCTCACTGGGGTTGATGGCGTATACAAGGTGCTGAGTCATGCTCCGGTAAAGAATGTCTGTCTAACTGCAGGAAAGAATCCCTCCAGTTTGTATTTCAAACCTTTCACACTAAAATAATACATGTGAACAGCTGAGTTTGAAGAAGGTCGTTCACAGTCGAGCTGTTTCACTGTCGTTACTGGTAATTGCCAGTTTGCACCAGTAAGGGGCACCACTAGCATTGAGGCAGAGACATGGAGAACACACTGTACACTGCACCAGTTTGTAGAGTGGTTTGTGATGTACCAGTTCAAATGCACAGAGCAGCTCCCAGACAAACTGAAACGTACAGTCAGTGAATAGTCGGGACTGTCTGTTATTGAACTGTGATTCAGACTCAGACCCTGCAGCCGGTAAACCAAGCCAACTCTGTTCTTCAGTTTAAATGAAACAAGATGATGCTTTGTTTTTTGTAATCTGAGCTTGTTAACTTTTGTATTTGTGCTCACTTATCTGAGAGTAAAGTTTTTACAGATGTTTGCAGAACTCATGCAGATGCATCTCAGCCTCGTCCACATTACAATGTGAAGATTTAACATCTAATCAGCAGATGAACTGGTAATGAAATAGAATATGGGGTTTTTGAATGTTGTTCAGACAATAGTAAAATATGTTTAGCTCATCTTGGGCTGTAGAAAGTTGCAATTTCTCACTTTATTCTTCTCTCAGTGTCTTTCTGCAGTAGTTTGTGCATCTTCATCAGCAACATGGTTCCCGATTGAAGTCACAGACCCTCTCATCAATCTTTTCAAGGATTAGAACAATATATACCCCCCCCTGACAGACGTCCTCCACACAGGGGTCACCCTGACATTGTATAATGCTGCCAAATTAGGTAGAGGGTCCTCCACCAGGGATGCTGACATTTCACTTCACTTGACTGAGGTTTAATGATTCCGTTTTCTACAATGACACTTAGAACTTTTCTTTGTGTAGATATATAATAGCTGACAGACTGGAAACACCATACCAGTCCGGCTCTGGTAATAAAAAACCAGCCGCCCAGCTCCTCTAATGCAGAGGCGTGATTCAGCCACAACATTAGATCAGAGCCATTTGTTGATATGGTAACTTCCATTTGCTGTTATTGCTTCACATGCACTGTAATTAGGTTGCACTTGTAAAAGACAGCTCCCTCACAATGGCCCTCACTGTCTTTACTTGAGTTTATTACAAAGTGGCTCCACAAAAAGCTTCAGGTACAATAGATTTACTTCAGTGCTGCAGCGAATGGGAGGGAACAGACCGTGAGTTGTGTCAACAGGAGTTTCTCTCAAGGTTCACAACACACAGAGACACTCCAACGCAAAACATAAAACATCTGATCTGAGGTGTTCCTGTCGAGGCCGTCGGACTCTCAGGTCAATCCTCTGTGGAACATGAGGGTCAGACATAATATAACACATGATATTACAGATATTAAGAGGTGTATAAGTCATAACTTCCCTGTAATAATGGTATCATTCTTCTTTGTCTACTTCTTATTATTACTCAAACTAGCAGTAGTAGTATAGTAATGATGGTATATCGTTCTTATTCATCTTTGTTTTCTTCTTGTTTCTGTTACTATTATTATGTTATTATTATTCCTAGAAGTAGTAGTAGTAGTTTTATAGTAATAATGGAAATATTATTATTTGTATTTGTATTATTATTACTAGCAGTAGTTGTACTAGTATTAGTAGTATAGTAATGATGGTATATCGTTCTTATTTGTCTTTGTCTTCTTCTTGTTTCTGTTATTATTATTATAATTCCTAGAAGTAGTAGTTGTTTTAATAGTAATCATGGACATATTTATATATTCTTTTTTATTATTATCACTAGAAATAGTTGGACTAGTATTAGTAGTATAGTATAGTAATGATGGTTTATCATTCTTTAACACCTCGTTAATTCTCTTGAAATTATGAATAATATTGTTATCATTAGTAATATAAATATTATTAGTATTAGCACCAGCAGTAGTAGTAACGTTATAATGTAGATAACATTTATAATACGACTATTATAACTATTATGATTATTGTTGTTGTATAGAATCGTCCACTGCTGCTGCTGCTGATATTTCCGAGGGGCCGTGAATGCATCGTGTGTCGCAGGGTGTCATGGCGGACAGGAAGCAGCAGAAGAAGATGAGGCCTCAGACTCTCACAGCCGCGGGTTCGAACCCTTCTTCCTCCTGCGTGTGTCCCTCGTCTCCTCTCGGGTCTCAGTGAACACCTCCTCCGCGGCTGCAGCCGACCTCAGGTCAGTTTCTAATGTCGCTGCTTCCCGCGGTGAATAAACAGGAAACATCCGGAGCTCCGAACGAACCCGACGCGTCTTTATCATCTTTATCATCTTTATCATCTTTAATATGATTTAACACGTGGATCAACAACCCGCTGCTTTATCCTCACGTGTTGTTTAACGTTCCATTACGCGTTATTAATTGTGGCTAAAGTTCGTTAGCATCCTGGAAGTTAGCAAACTTATGTATAATAATAACAACCTTCATACGTCACGTGGAACATCTGGCTCTACATGTGGATTCGGGCCCAGCTGTGACATCTGACATCTGGATGTTATCATGAAGCCAACAAGGCTCTGGATGGTTTGAACAGTTTTTTAATTTGAGGCCTCGGCAGGTTATGTTTTAAATTATGAATATAAGTGGACCCAGTATAGATCCCTGTGGTGCTCCTTTTCTTAAAACTCATAAAGTTACAGTCATCATCCACGTCAGCTCGAGTTCTACCACTGAGATCATTACCAAACCAATTATCCAATTGTTTCAAGATTCTTTTATTCATTCAGCTCAAGTTGTGGATATTTCCAGAACTAGCAGATGACAGTGTGGTGCAAATTAAGATCATAACTTTTCACCGTGAGCAATCTAACATCAAAGGGAACAGAGATCTTTAAAATATTCCAGAACCAAATTGCTGGGACGTTGCATTCCAGTGACAAGAATCAGTTTAAAACAACAAACATATTTAAAAACAACAATTAAAGCCATTATGTTGAGGAAATGCAAGGAAACGTGTTCATTAAGTTTTGTTTTGTCGTGACAGGTCGATCGTCGAGTGAGCTTCTTTGAATATTATGACAATAATTGACATTTCTACTGCTGTGTCCTTCATTTGTGAAACTCAGGAGAAAGTCCTGACCCTGTTGTGCCGACATTCTTTAGACTTCATGTCTCTTATCTGAGGCTTGTTGCTGCTCGTAGCCTCGTGCTCACAAACCTTGGTGGAGGGGGGGGGGGGGGGGGGAGAGTCCACGGTTGCCTTTGTATGGCCAGGCCGGGCTCAGCTGTGGAGAACCAGGGATTTGTGTCACTCTGATGTCTGCACTGGTCCCAGCAGCGACGGCAGAGTGAGCAGCTGTCTCACTGGGGTTGATGGCGTATACAAGGTGCTGAGTCATGCTCCGGTAAAGAATGTCTGTCTAACTGCAGGAAAGAATCCCTCCAGTTTGTATTTCAAACCTTTCACACTAAAATAATACATGTGAACAGCTGAGTTTGAAGAAGGTCGTTCACAGTCGAGCTGTTTCACTGTCGTTACTGGTAATTGCCAGTTTGCACCAGTAAGGGGCACCACTAGCATTGAGGCAGAGACATGGAGAACACACTGTACACTGCACCAGTTTGTAGAGTGGTTTGTGATGTACCAGTTCAAATGCACAGAGCAGCTCCCAGACAAACTGAAACGTACAGTCAGTGAATAGTCGGGACTGTCTGTTATTGAACTGTGATTCAGACTCAGACCCTGCAGCCGGTAAACCAAGCCAACTCTGTTCTTCAGTTTAAATGAAACAAGATGATGCTTTGTTTTTTGTAATCTGAGCTTGTTGCCTTTTGTATTTGTGCTCACTTATCTGAGAGTAAAGTTTTTACAGATGTTTGCAGAACTCAGACAGATGCATCGCAGCCTCGTCCACATTACAATGTGAAGATTTAACATCTAATCAGCAGATGAACTGATAATAAAATTTAATATGGGTTTTTGACTGTTGCTCAGACAATAGTAAAATATGTTTAGCTCATCTTGGGCTGTAGAAAGTTGCAATTTCTCACTTTATTCTTCTCTCAGTGTCATTCTGCAGTAGTTTGTGCATCTTCATCAGCAACATGGTTCCTGACTTAATTCATAGACCCTCTCATCAATCTTTTCAAGGATTAGAACAATATATACACCCCCCAACCCTCCTCTCGGTTTAAAGACAGGATGTTACCCATGAAACTGGACAAGTGACCTTCAGTAACTGAGCCGCAGGTAATCACCAGCTGAAAGACGCTGCAGAGCCCTGAAGCTGCACAAGTGTCTGTCCACCGGTTTATTCAAAGTTAAGTTAATGTGTAAAAATATCAAGCATCAGTTCCATTTTTTTCACCATAAGCGTTTGTTAAGTTCATCTTCGGAATCATTGCCAAATACATTTTTTAAGACATATATATATACAGATGAATGGGTATCAGTCAGCCTCCAGAAATCCAAACGAGTCTGGTTCTACTTGTGAGGAACAGCCTGCCTCCTCCATGTTCCATGTTTTTATCCAGAATATAGCCATGGGTCATGAGTTCATCTCCAGGGGAAGACAGACTGTATACTGTTAGTGTACCTGATGACAGCGGGGGGGGGGGGGGGGGCTCAGAGACCCTGCCACCTATATGGCGAGCCTGTGCAGGTGGGCGGGGGGGATGTCTGGCTGTCACACTGCTCTCTCTGTGCTCCTCACTCATAGCTGTGGGGTTGTTTCCACCTCTCTGCCTCGTCCCTCCCTCTGCCTCGTCCCTTTGGAGAGTAAAAATGTCTTTTAGCTATTCCTGGAGCCGGTTGGTAAACATAAGTTGCTCAATTCACTTCCTTGCTGCTGCACTTTGAAGCTACCTTCATGTTTTATATTAGTGATAATGCGGGGGGGCGGGGGGGAGACATAAAACGGCAAAAACGTGGAAGACGAAGACCAGATGTTATTGTTGAATGACTGAGCTGCTTTCGGGGGAAGAACATTTTTAGCATTTGCACGCAGGACAGGGGTCGTAAGAAATCCCTGAAACGACTGGGTGAAAGGAAAGATCATCACTTCTGTGTAAGGAGAAGCCATTTCCCTTTCTAACATAAAGATGATTGCTTAAACACGAGTAAGGAACATGTGTGTATTCCAGTGCAGATCTGGGTTGTGAGGCCCTGTCTGTCCTTCACGGGGCAGTTTGATCCCTTAGAGCCGTGTGCACCGCTGCATTGTTGAACCCCGGTGTGGAATGTGAGCTAAGTCCTTTGGCCAGAGGACCGGGGGCCTTATTACAGCCTTTAAACAAATCTCTGTAAAGAGATACCTGTGTATTTCGAGAAGGAATGATCATCTCCGAATGTTGACAGGAGGCTCGGATTGGCCGTTAAATTCAAGTCCCTGAAAAAGTCTGTTCAAGTATTTTTTCTTTTTTTTTTCTTTTCCTGGCGATTTTACAGGAATGCAGACCTGAAATTGAATCCACAACACAAGGTCTAAACCCACTGTAGCTCTCTGTGAGCTGCTTTGAGTTATAGGAAGCTATAAATAGAAAGATTGCAGTATCATATAAACTCTTTCAGAATAAAAAAAAACAGAACGTAGGGTCAGTTTTATAACACAAACAGAAAATAATCCATATTAGGGTTCATAAAATAAAAATATTCTGTAGTACGAGTGTTGATTACCACATTTTTGAAGAGGCCTGCAACAGCTCATGACCCAAATATATTAATTTCAAAGCTTCATCTAGCAACAGACTTCTCTAGTGGCTCTTCTGTATTGATTATTGTATCATCAAATTAAGAAATAATTTTCTGCTGATTAATTTACTGTAGTTTAAGACGAGGACCAGTAACAACCTCATATTTCAGAAGCTGTAACTTTCATATTTGTTCGGTGAGTCTTCAGGCTAATGTTAGTTATTCCTCTTTCGAAAACCGGGTCATGTGATAGGAGACCGACGAATCATGACTCATAAGACGTCTGAGTGTGTTTACATCATCGTTTTCAAAATAAAACCGGGTCAGCACATCAGCAGCGTTTCCAAACTTCTGGCTTCTCTGAAACTCTGGAGCAGCGTGGACGTGTTTTCAAATGAGAGCTAATCATAGTGTGGATTTAGCCTCAGACAGGAAGCTCTATGTTCTGCTCTGGATTCTTCTCGATCTTCTCAATGACGACTTCCTCACACCGACTGACCACAGACACATACCAGTAGAAAAGGGGGCGGGGTCTACACTCTCTCCACAGCCTCAGTTAGGTGTTCTCCCCCCCTCTGGAAATGGACACTGCTGGTGTATTTATAGACCCTGAGCACAAGCGAGCTCTCTTTCTTAAACACAAGTAAGGAGCCGGTCGAACTCTGGAGCTTCGTCGCTGAATATTCTAGACTGTTGTTCTCTGGGATTGTATATAACGTGCCTGGAGGAAGTCAGGTAGGGAGACAACAGCTTTGGATTTGAATTTCAGTTTATTGGAACCTATGTCCAGTATCATTGGTAAAACATCGGCTTTGATGTCTCTGCTGTTATTTGCTTCTTAGCTTGTTTTTGCTTTTAAGCATTTCATCTGGGATTGAAGAGGCAGATATGGAACTTAATATACATCTTTTGTTTTTGGGCTGGGAAACTTTTCTTGAATGAAATTACATTATAGATATTTCTCATTAACTTTTGGCATTATAGACCCCTGAGTTTCCATCAATCATCAGTTCTAATAATAAATTAATAGATTTGCTTTTCAGTTGTGAGAATTTAAATGTTGAATTGTCTAAACAAGAGATTTGAAGATGTCTGTTTGGGCTACAGGAAACGATTTTTCCCAAAGTAATCGATAATAAAAGGAATCGTTAGTTGTACCATGTTGATTTAAACTTCCTCTGTCTCATAGGTGAAATCAACGTTCTGATCACAACCACCAGAGATGGATCCACCAGACAGAGCCGAGCCGGAGAAGCCCGTCCTGCAGACGCAGCCGTCCACGCTGCCGTTCTTCGACACGGCTCACGCCTTCAACCTCCTGCGGGGAATCCACGAACTCAGAGCTGAGAGGAAGTTTTTCGATGTGACTCTTTGTGCCGAGGGCCGCGAGTTCCACTGTCACCGCACTGTGTTGGCCGCCGCCAGCACCTACTTCCGGGCCATGTTTACAGGAACGCTGAGGGAGAGCGTCATGGACCGAGTGGTTCTGCACGAGGTGTCGGCCGAGCTTCTGGGCCTGCTGGTGGACTTCTGCTACACGGGGCGGGTCACCGTCACTCAGGAGAACGTGGACCTCCTTCTGAAGACGGCCGATCTGTTTCAGTTCCCCTCGGTGAAAGAGGCCTGCTGTGCTTTCCTGGAGCAGCGGCTGGACATCTCCAACTGCTTGGAGATCCAGGACTTTGCGGAGGCGTTCGCCTGCAGAGAGCTGGCCACCAGCGCCCGCCGCTTTGTCCTGAAGAACATCATGGAGCTGGCGAAGGGGATGGACTTTGAGCGATTACCCTGGAAGCGCCTGCTGGAGTTTATGTCCGATAATGAGCTGGGTGTGGACAAGGAGGAGACGGTTTATCAAATCGCAGTGCGCTGGGTGAAGGCCGATCTGCAGCGGAGGCTCCACTACTGGCCCGAGCTCCTCCAGCAGGTCCGCCTCCCGTTCGTCAGGAGGTTCTTCCTGCTGGCCCACGTGGAGAGCGACCCGCTCGTCTACCTGTCGCCCACCTGCCTCCGCATGGTGAACGAGGCCCGCAGCTTCCAGTCCTGCGAGTACGACCGCCATGACAGGCCCTGCCACCGCATGCGGCCACGGCCATCCACAGGGTTGGCAGAAATCCTGGTAGTGGTGGGAGGCTGCGACCAGGACTGTGACGAGCTGGTCACGGTGGACTGCTACAACCCCCAGACGGGTCAGTGGCGCTACCTGGCTGAGTTCCCTGACCACCTCGGAGGGGGCTACAGTATCGCTGCACTGGGAAACGATATGTACGTGACAGGTAAGACAATCAATGACACTCAAGCATCTTTCTAACACACTTTTCTACACAACACTTTGTAGGGGAACTCCAGAGACAGTGTGGTTATAGTGGGTACAGTGGTTACAGTTGCTGTGTGTGTTAGACTCTGTTCTGTGAAAGCGTCAGTCAGTACATTTCCACTCATGCTCCTTCGTATTATGAATTGGTCGTCAGGCGTGAGGGCTTATAAATAAACCACCGGCTCTTTGGCTGGTGTCTGTGTTTGTCTGTGTGTGTGTCTGTGTGTGTGTCTGTGTGTGTGTGTCTGTGTGTGTGTTTGTGTGTGTGTGTGAGTAAGACAGGACATGATGTGCTGCCAGGACGACAGTGGTGTCATCATCAATATCATCATCAGCATCGTTTCCCCCGACACATCATCTGAGACCTTGAGTCAGAGATGGAAGGAGACCGATGATGAATCATAGGATTAGCAGTTAGCTCAGTGACTCCACAGAAATAACACATCATTACATTTACAGGCAGATTTAGTCTGATTTCACCTTTTGATACAGTTTATTTTGCACATTTAAGATGTCAGAGTTTCTGTATTTGAAACCATCAGAAGCTACACTGACTTGTCACGGCTTCATCCCTGTGTCTGTCAGGTGGCTCCGACGGCGCTCGCCTCTACGACGGCGTGTGGCGCTACAAGTCCAGCGTCAACGAGTGGACCGAGGCGGCGCCCATGCTGAAGGCCCGCGAGTACCACAGCTCCTGTGTGGTGAAGGGTCAGCTCTACGTGGTGGCGTCGGACAGCACCGAGCGCTACGACCACGCTCTGGACTGCTGGGAGGCCTTACCCGCCATGCTGCACCCGATGGACAACTGCTCCACCACGTCCTGCAACGGACGCCTGTACGCCATCGGCTGCCTGACCGGAGAGGACACCATGGCCATCCAGAGCTACGACTCAGAGGCCAACCGCTGGGCCATGGTGAACTGTGGTCAGCTGCCTCCCTGGTCCTTCACACCCAAGACCCTGACCCTCAACGGCCTCATCTACTTTGTCAGGTCAGAAGGAAACAGCTTCTTTCTCTTCATGGCTCCTGTAGTTCCCTCATTTCTCTAGAACCTTCCTCCTGGTTTTATAAAGAGGGGCTCATATTGTGTTATTAACTAAGAACATTTCATAACTTGGTGTTTGTTTGCAGAGTGAGTACTTAGAACTTGCCCTTTAGGTAAATTTGGCTGGTAACACTATTTAATACATGGTAGGTTTTGAAGTGCTGGACCTTTTCTTGAGGTAATTTTCTAATGTTAAATATCTTTTTTAATTTCTTATTTACATTCTAAAGTCTGTAAGATCAGCAGAGCAGTTTGGGTTATATGAGCTTTCAGTCAGTTTATAGTTAAACCACAATTTATAACAAATCAAGATCACAGACTTCCTCTCCTACAGTAAACCTGAGGATATATTTAATTGTTGTTTATTAGACGTGACTAGTTCAATATTTATCATTTGAATCATGGGTTGCTTTTGTCAGTGGCTTGACTTTAGTGTGTGTCTCTATTTGTAGGGATGACTCAGCGGAGGTGGATGTTTATAATCCCCAAAAGAACAAGTGGGACATGATAAGTCCGATGACCCAGGTTAGTATTTCACACCATGTGTTTCTCTGCTCTGGTTCTTCATGAACAATCCTGTCGTGATCTCTTTGCTCCATAAACAGCTCCAAAGATGGTGATGAACACGCACATGAACACAAGTGATGGATGAGTGAATGTGGTCAATGATATCAGCTTTGTTGTTTACTTTAAATCTATTTGATTATATTGAGATTACTCATAAGTTTTATATGTTTCCTTTAACCTCAAGTTGGTTTATTTATCTTTTTTTCTAACACTTTTTATTTTATTTTACTCATATATATATATCTTTAACCAGCTTTTTGTTATTTTTCACCATAAACAGCTCTAAAGATGGTGATGAACACGCACATGAACACAAGTGATGGATGAGTGAATGTGGTCAATGATATCAGCCTGGTTGTTTACTTTAAATTTATTTGATTATATTGATATTACTCGTTAAAGAGTAAAATAATACGATTTATATGTTTATTTTAACATCCAGTTGGTTTATTTATCTTTTTTTCTAACACTTTTATTTTATTTTACTCATATCTATATGTTTAATCAGCTTTTTGTTATTTTTCAGCATTAGTTTTTTGTTGTGACACATTTTTAATCATTCACATTTTCCTTATTTTTCTAAAGCAAGAACAACTGATGTGATAAAAGTGTCTAGTTTTATATTTGTACCCTTATTTGGATTATTTCACTAACAGTCCTTTTTATTATATGTAGTCCCTTTTATTTTTAGACCCCAAAACTGATAAATAACAAAGTAAAAGTCCATTAATATTTCATATCGTTGATATATTTCATATCCTTGTCCCCAGGTGCACGTTGGAGGAAGCGTTGCAGCCCTGGGCGGTAAACTGTTTGTGTCCGGTGGCTACGACAACACGTTTGAGTTGTCCGACGTGGTGGAGGCCTTCGACCCGACCACCCGCACCTGGGCCCTCGCCGGGCGACTGCCTCAGCCGACCTTCTGGCACGGCAGCGTCAGCATCTTCCGGCAGTTCATGCCCCAGGTGTCCAGCGCCTTCCGACCCGCCGACGCCCCCGAGACGAACCCCATCCACCTGCACCGCCACCAGCGCCAGCAAGCGCTCCACAACCTCAACAACAACATCAACCAGGACGTGAACCCGGCGCACTGAGTCTGGACCTTGACGCCCTCTCACGTGTTTTCATTCTGTTCTCCCTCATCGTGCTGTCATTGGCTGACTGTGAATTCACCTCATCACATGGTGAAGCTGTTTAAGGCTGAAGAGACGAGGGAGCAGAATCCAACCCAAGTGTGAATCTGTCGTAGTGACAATCATGTCTGTGACTGGATGAAGAACAGACAGGCGGGTTGCTTAGTCGTGTTCAGTAGAAGAAGAGGGAAGTGTCTGTATGCTGCTCTTATAGGGAAGTGGGCGGAGCTTCTTTCCCAAAGTCATCATCCTTTAAAGTTTTTCTCTTGTAAAACTGAAACATACGGTGTTAAAACACTTACGGCTCAAATTCATCTGCAGCTTATTTGATGATCATCTTCTTTTTCAACCATAAAATGTTTCCTGGAGGTTCGAGCATCTGTGTTTTACAGCGTAAGACAAAACTGAACATTTGAAGACGACACCTTCGGCTCAAGGAAACTCAAATGTTTCTCAATTTACAGACAATTAGCAGAACATCAGCAACAACAGTCGGAAATGTTTCTTTTTTAAATTGCATCCTTTATTTTTAGAGAAACATGAAGTATGGTTAACTGCCCCCTTCCTTCTGTGAAGAGCAGAAAAACAGATGCTTCTCTTTAGGTTTTATTCAGGAACTATGAAGCACCGTCTCCCTCACGGGGGATAAGAACATCTGTGAGTCATCAGCTGATCACTGTGGAATTTATTTTTCTACAAACGCATTAAATTTTAATTCTAAATCGCACACAAGCACCAAAGTGAGTGTTTACAAACCTGTTGAGGCTTCAGAGTGATGTGTGACAAAC
>NC_070631.1:3094188-3121261 GCF_947347685.1 Pleuronectes platessa | reverse complement strand
GTGACAAACAGGCCTCCTCTGATGAGAGTCTGTTACATGTGAAGACTTCGAGATATGATCGGAGCAGTAGCATTGTGGGTAATGAAGGCGCCAGGTCAATCTTTATCCTTTAAATCAGTTCAGAGTCCGACTGTTACTTTAGTTTATTATTTAACCGTGATTCACCAGCAAGAAAGAAGCCAAAACAACAACAACAACAACAACAATCTGTCTACATTCCAAACACGGCTGCGATCACAATGGATATTTAGCAGTAAACAGACAGAAGGCCTCATCAGATGTGTTGACTTGTACGAGCTGGAATGTGGATGGAGTGATAATGAGGCTGCACCCCCCCCCCCCCCTTCTTTAGAACCACCAGCATAATGTGCATGAAGTATTTTCCTAAAGAATTGTATATTTATGATTTTTTTTTTTATGGATGCATTTGCTTAAGAACCAGAGCAGTGACACTAGTGAAGGGTCGGCGATCTCAACTGGAAAATCTAAATAATTTGTGCTCTTGTGTAAAAGAAAAAAACAAAACGTTTGCTTTAAAGGAAATTGTAATTTTGTGTGTTTCCATAGAACGTAGTCCTACGGCGGCCATTTTCCTCTGACGTCACACTCAGGGTGGGGAAACGCAAATACTGTTATGAACAATTAAAATTCAGCCACTTTAGTATTTAATCGAGTATTTAAAATATAGAAATATATTACAAGCTTGGTTCCTTTGCATCTTATTTCCCATCTCCCCCTCTGCTCATCTGGCCTTTGTCGATTCCGCCCCCCCCACCCCAGTATCCACCTGTAGGCTCCTACTGGGATTATTAATATTTGCTCATCACTCCCCTTTTATATTAAAGTAATGTAATTTAACTTGACGTCAGAGGAACACCCCCGCAGTGTGACGATGATCTGTGCTGTTGTTGTTCATTATAGTTTTCATACAGGTTTGTGTTGTTGAATCAGTTTTGTAAATATAGTATAGTATTCATATCCTTTATGTTTTCTGTAATGTTTACAGTGTAGTTACCATAAATGAAACTGCAGGCAGACCTGAGAGTTTATTTTGCTGAGTCACTCGAGTTGTGCGATGAATACGAATGTTCACTTCTATAGATTACAGACAGTAGCTGTGTCAGAGTGTGAGAAGTCAATAAAGGTTTTTTTTAATGATTTTCAAGTGTAAGCTCATGTTTTTGCCCATAAAGCTTTAATCATAATCCTGCGTGTTAAATGATTCACACAATGTTCTGACATCTGTAGACCAGGAACATCTCCTCCATGTTTACTGGTCTCAATTAATACAGCATCATGGTTTTATAGTTGTCGTTTATACGTCAGATGGGTCAAATCTCAAAGAAATTTAAAGTTTCATGCAAAGAAAAATTGCTTCATGGTGCAAAAAAGTTGCCAGAATCTCCACCGGGAACCTTTGATCACATTTTGGAATATAAGTAAATCTGTTAATATTGTCTTTTTGTAAAATATGAAGATAAGAGCCAACCTGGCTAAGTCAAATGAAAATAAAATCCACCTACAGGCTCATTAAATACCACATCATGTTGTTTAGTCCATCCAAATACTTAAATTATCAATCCTGCAGCAAAGAAATACATAAATCACAAGTGAACAAGGTAAATCATGTTTATTATTAATCATCTCATCTAAATTTCCCAAATCTAAAGACAGATAAAGATATGTTATGGTTTCCAGAGTCCAGCTGCGTTGGGCTCACTGGGATGAGGAGGCAGAATTAAACCAAACTAAGGTTTCCAGCTGTTTTAACAAACATGCAGTTCACCTAAATATGTATAAATTACCACGAGCGTGAAATGTGTTTGCTTCTCTTCTCTCACACGACTGGAGACTCGTCAGCAGCCGTTTCAGTGACAGTCTCACGCTGTGATTCTCCACCTGCTTCCTCTTCTAAGTGCTTCTCATTGACCTGAGTCCTCTGAAGGCTTCAGTCTCTTCCAGGTCTCATGTCTTGCTCTGGGACGTGTCCTGGACGATCCCCTCCAGTTCCACCGTGGACTCGAACGCCTCGGTGACCAGCTGCGTCGGCTGCAGGACCTCTGGCCCCGAGAAACTTTCCTCTGCCTCGACCGGTGCCAGGTTCGGATCTGACACCACCTCCTCCATCACCGGGGCGCTGGACTCGATCACCACCCGCACGATGCAGCTGGAGCCGAGGCCTGCTGCCGCCGGCGGGGGGGCGGCCTCCTGGTCTGTGGTTTCCTGGAGGTCACCGGGGTCGCCGGGGTCAGGGCTGTAATCCGTCTGCTCGGTGGTCAGCGACACTCCCGCGGTTTTTGATGAGTCATTCTCACCAGAACCTCCATCGACATCCTGCACGATCAGGTTCCTCAGCTTCCTCTGGCGGGGGTTGTAGTTCTCAGTGCGTTTGTGGATTTGAACGTGTCGTCTCAGATGAGCCTGGAAGACAGAAACATTTACATAATCGTTTCTATTATAGAGCTGAGATTACCAGAAAATGTATCTGCAATTATTCAGATAATCATATAATCACTTAATCTCTGGTTCTAATTTCTATAATGGGAATATTTGCAGTTTTTCTCAAGGATCTGTGATCGTGAACTGAATCTCTTTGACATCCTTTAAATTTGAATGTGACTGCTGCACAAAGAGCTGTTCATCTGTTTATTATTTATAATATTAGAACCATATACACAGAACCCAGAAGTCGAGAGCCACAAAGTCACTTTTGTTGATGAGTCCAAGCTGCTGCTGCTACAGAGCTCGGGTCATTTGATTATTCAGATTTTATTAATATTGAATATATCACACTGCCCTTCCTTGGACCCTGAACATCATTATTAGACAGATGTTTTTATAAAACCTTGCTGTTCAGATACATTTTAGGATCGATTAACAGATCATGAGAGGATTTATTAATAATAATAGTGAGTGTACCGACCTGTCGTGTGAACTTGTAGCCGCAGTCCAGGCACTCAAACTTCCTCATGCCCTTGTGGCGGCGCAGATGAACACGGAGCTGCTCCCTCGCTGGTGAAGAACCACATGAGCACCGGATTCATCAGAACACAAAACACTGTGTTCATCACACACTGAACCAAACAGGGCCCGTCTATCTGGATCTCTCACCTTTGAAGGTTTTGCCACAGATGCTGCAGCAGTGGGGTCGACCCTCCTCGTGCTTGCTGGCCTTGTGGCGGACGAGCGCTCCTTTCTCCGTGAACCGCTGCTCACAGACGTCACAGCCGAAGGGACGCTCACCAGTGTGCGTCCGGTGGTGTTTATCTAGACTGGCTGGTGTTAAAGACACGACAATCAGTACAACAAACAACAGCCAGGTGGCGCCATTACTCTCGCTGACAGAGGAATGTTCAGGTGGGCAGGGAGGAAGGATGTTTAACGACCTTGTGTCCTGAAGGTTTTCCCACAGAGGTGACACTGGAACGGCTTCTCCCCGCTGTGGATCCTCAGATGCATGTTGAGGTTGTTCTTCTGGGAGAAGGCGTGGCCGCACAGGGTGCAGACGAAGGGCCGCTCGTTCCTGTGAAGCACATCGAAAGAAAAGACTCACTTGATCTGCACAGGGGTTTTTATATGGTATCTATCAACCTGGGCCCTATAATTTGAAATGTGGGTCTTTATATGAATGGATTTAGTCCAATAGATCACATGTCTCACTTTCAACCAATCAGCAGCTTGTTGTCTCAGCTCCTGTGATCGTGAATTTCATATTTATAGGAGCGCTCCCTTCCTACTCCACCATCTCCTGGACTAATTCTGAAAGTTTATCAACTCCCATTCGTTTACACAGGCAATTTTCATAAGCATGGGGGTTAAAAATGAAGTTTGCATTACTGTAATAAACAAGACCCGCTCCACTACCTGTGAATGGCCTTGATGTGCATCTGCAGCCCGTTCCGACTGGACGCTCGATGGCCACACTCCTCGCACACGAACGGCTTCTCCCCCCGATGCTTCGCTGCTTCGTGGACACGCAGCTCCGTCCGGGTCAGGAAGGTTTTGGGACACTGGGGACACTGAAGATGAAATGTTGTTTAAACAAAGTGGAAACAAGAAAATGAATTCAAGGCAAATGTGCAAGAAACTTAGTTTGACTGGGGTTTACAGGGTTCATACACATTTTGGATTTCCATGACTTTTCAATAACTTTAAACCAAATTTCCATGACCGAACCTTTTGTGAAATCTCGGTGTATATGAGAAGAAGTGACAAAATGTAGTATTTAAACTAACAATGAGAATTCCAAGGCACACAGTTTACCTTAAATGACACAAACCCAAGTATGCCTGCTTATATTTTGAGCGTATTTCTTTAAAAGCATATGAATTATTTAAAACTCAGCGTAAATGAACTTTGACTTTTCCAAAACTTTTGGGATTTTATTTTCTTCCATGACTTTTCCAGGCCTGGAAAAAAACATTTTAAAATTCCATGACTTCTCCAGGTTTTTCATGACCATAGGAACCCTGTACATAAAATATGAGAGATTATAAAAAAAGGAAGAGATATAAATATGTGAAAAGTATAGACGATATAAAAAGGTTGTAAATATATATATATATGGATGAACATGAATTGAATCCTTTCACTCTTATAATGTCACGGGGGGGTTAAAGAAATAAAACATTAATAAGAGTAATTTCCAGTACATGGAAATCCATTTCACTGCAGTAAAAGGTATTTCAAAGAAGTAAAGTTACACACTTTGAGTATTATTTAGTGTGGACACGTGATCGTGAACAGAGAAACTCACAGCGTGTGGTTTGGGGTAACCGTGGACCTTCATCATGTGAATCGTCAGGTTCTTCTTGTGCATGAATTGATCAGCACACAATGAGCACTGTGTAAAAATAAAGACCACATCAATGAAGATCGTTTTCTAAAACTCATTGTACAGTAAATATGATTTATTGTCGGGTGTGGGGGGGGGGCACCTTGTGGGGCATTTCTCCGGTGTGCGACACATTGTGTAGACGTAGCTGCTCTTTTCCTTTGAAGGTCTCGGAGCACGTTGAGCAGGTGTACGTCTGTGATCACAACAAACCACAAACACGAGTGTTACACTTTCATATGTGATGTAAAAGCTTTGGAGCTGTAACTGTTTGATTTCCTGACTCACCTGCACTCGAGCACAATCTCTGATCTCGTGTATTAAGAGATTCTCCTTCCTGAAGTACCTCTTCCCACATTTCAGGCAGCCGAAGGGCCTCTCGCCCGTGTGTCGCCTGGAAGAAAAGACACGTCAGTGGATTCCACAGGGACCTGAAGGGGGGGGACACCGAGGAGACATCTACCTGTTGTGGACTTTGAGGTAGTATTTGCTCTTGAAGGATTTGTCACAGGTGGGACACTGCACTGAGTCCTTCTTCGAGTCGTCCTCCGCGGCCTCTCCGTTCTCAGCCGTCTCCGTCTTCCTCTGGTTCCTGCGTCTCCGGGCCGTGGATGAGGACGAGGCTGAGGGGGGGGGCTCGGCCACGGGAACGTACTCCTCGTCCGAACCCTCGGTGACGCCCTCGAAATCCCCCCCGTCGTCCTCGTCCTCCTCCTCCAGCACCGGGTTCACGCCCTCGTTGTTTAGGTCAATCTGCAGCTCGGTTGTCTGCAACGATAACAACCTTGTTAGTGTCGATCATAACTTGTGGTTGCATGTAGCAGCAAATACACAATCACATTGAGGTGTTGCATGCTTCCTGTACATGTGTGTATTTTACCTCAGCTTCTACACTTGGCTGATCTGGATTCTGATTTCTCACGTCACCACTTTCTTTCTCTGCAGGGATATGTGGGGCCTTGGTGCTGGGTGTTTCAGTGGCTGTTACATCAGTGGGGGGGACCTCATCAGTCACCAGTCGCTTGGGGCCCTTCACTACACGACCTGAGCGGGTGGTGGTGGTCGCAGCGGTACTGGTGGCTGGTTCGGGATCGAACCCAGAATCCTCTTTTGTTACCAGGACCAGGTTCTCGTCTTTGACCGGACACTGAGGGGTCGTGTGTGACGGGGTCTTTCGAGGTCGGCCTCGTTTCCGCTTGAGAGGAGCAGCAGCAGGATCCACAGACGTTTCCTTGAACCGCTCACAGAGCAGAAGGGCAGCAGGCACACACAGGCTGGCGGCCGCGTGCTGCACCTTGTCCAGGTTCTCAGGATCCAGCTTCAGCTCCCCGGTGTAGAGGAAGTTGAGCAGCAGCTCCAGGCCGTCGTTGGGACACTCCTGGAGGTGGAGCTCCATGCACGGGGACGCGGGCATGGGGGGCTGCTGGAACAGGTCACTGAAACAGGCCAGGACGTTGCGGTGGGCGAGGTGGACCAGCCCCCCTCCCACGTTCAACGCTGCATCACAGAACCTGCCTACCGCCCTCTGCTGGTTCAGGGAGGACAGGACCTGCTGGGCATGGTGGCTCTCTGCTGCAGGCATCCGTCCAGCGTCACTGATCACTGCTGCTGCATCAGACACACACACACACACACACACACACACACACACACACACACACACACACACACACACACACACACACACACACACACACACACACACACACACACACACACACACACACACACACACACAATTAAGAAATTAATTGTTTAAGTGTGTATAAAGAAAAGGAAAAGCTGATTTAATCTTCTCGACTGTGATGATTAGCAGCTTCTATTTATCCTAAGAGTGAGTGAGCTGAGTTTAATCAGGTTTTATCTTTTAAATCATGAATTAAAATAACTAGAATATCGATAATTAAAAGAATTACTAGTCTTATACTGTCCATTACATTTATATCCAAGTACACAGAGAGCCAGTGGAAACCAGTTTAATTCATTACACTGTATCAGAGACACCTTAATTTGTATTTCCTTTTCTTTTAAATGCCATTTTAACGTGTTCTTAAGTTACTTAAAATCTTTTCTCTTATATGAATTACATTTTCAGATGTTTTTATTCTATGAAAATGTTTTTATTTTGATCAATATTGTATGTAAAGCACTTTGAGCTGCATTTCTTTTAAGAAAGGTGCTGTACAAATAAAGTTTATTATTATAATTATAAATATACAAACTGTCCAAAAAAACTTGGCCAACAGACCTGGTTCTGATAAACAGTGGTGAAAGTAATAAAGTATTTACTCAAGTACTGCACTTTTACTTGAAGTACTGGCTGCAGATAAAAATGGCCCCTGCACTGTTTACAATGGTTCATAAAACCTGCAGACACATTTACTCATTTTATTACCTTGCATCTGATCTGATTACACATTCACCACGTGGCTTATTAAGAATTCAGATTTATAGAATATTTTCCTGGCATCAGTGCATCTGCAGTTTTTAGTAAATATTA
This sequence comes from Pleuronectes platessa, assembly GCF_947347685.1. Lineage (NCBI taxonomy): Eukaryota > Metazoa > Chordata > Actinopteri > Pleuronectiformes > Pleuronectidae > Pleuronectes > Pleuronectes platessa. The sequence goes on along the minus strand of NC_070631.1, from coordinate 3,113,927 downwards.
AAAATATCTGGCTACCTGTGCAGCTTCACGTTTATTTCCTTGCGCGGATCTTTAAAGACGCTCCCTTAGCGTGACACTCACCCGACAGCAGCATTTCCTCGCTCACATCTGCGGGAATCGAACCCAACGCGATGATCGATTCCCCTTCAGCGCCGAGCTGCAGCCGATCTGAGGTCAGCGCACGCAGGGGGAAACAAACAGCGCAAAGCTTCGCTGCGTGCAGCTTGTTTTCGTTTCTTTTAGGCCCCTAAAAAACTGCAAACAGGAAGAGGAAGTGACGATGTTTACCCGAGGAACTCCGGGAACAGTCTTTGTTGCCCATTATCAAACACCGACATTCCTTGCTATATCAAATAAATGACAGCAATTCAAATGTTAATTACTGATTTAAATAATGTTTGGTGTTTTTTTATCTGATTTTTGATCAGTTTAAATAGAGAAATAAGGCTGATAAATCACTTTAAAGTGTAAATAGGGAAACACCGGGTAAGGTCATGGTCGACCATCTGGACGCTGCGTGTGTCTGCAGCTCACACATGTTAGCTAGCTCGTTAGCACCGCTGCGTTAGCACTTAGCCTCCTCCTGGGATTCACTCCAGTAAATAACTAACTCTTAACTCCTCTTAAATCATTAAAGCGCTCATACACATCCCGGAAGTGTTTTTGTATTTTTCACAACAAGCTGGGGGGTAAGTTCTCACTACCGGAGCGCTACAGCAGCAGCTAGCCTAGCAGCTAATGCTAGTTTCCTGCTGCGACAGGCAGCTGAGGAAACTTCAAGCTGGGTTTTAAAACCTCTAACTTTATCTGGCGCCTCGTGCATCTTTAGTTTTGAAATGTTTGACCACTCGGACTCACACGTGGAGGAATTAGAAGTTAACATGCTGCTGTGTTAGCATGATTAGCTTAGCTGTGCAGTGTTTTGAAAATCAAGCCATCTGTATAAATATGAATTCTGCAGTTAACGACTGTTTTATTGTGGATTAATCTGCTGAATGTTTTCTCCACTAACTGATTAGAGAATTATTCAATGTGTCTAGATCGATTTGAAAAATACTTTCTAGTAGCCATGTGTCCAGTATTTCATAATGACATCAAAAACAAAAAGAAACCTCAGTGTCCATAAGTTTCCATTAACTTGTGAATCTGAACCTCAAGCATTTGTCAGATATTAATGAAAACTGTTAATGTCAAGTTACAAAACAGATATATATTCAGTTTTATAGAAAAACCTAGAAGTATTCATATGTGAGATGTTGAATGTATTTTTTTACTCAATTGTTCAATGCTCAGAACAGTACAGATTATTTTAAGTTGATTGATTAATTAGCTGCAGCTCCTAATATAAAAATTATGTTGGAAGTAATAGATCTATTACTCATAGCTTCATTTGAGCTAATTTCAAATAAAGCATAATTTTCTCAGCTGTTCCATGAAGATTTTCTGTTTTTGTCAGTTTGATATCGTCTGACTATGGATGTTATTTGTTGTTGTTGTGATTTTCACTAATTGGACAAAACCAGACGTCTGCAAACACCCAGGATTCCAGATTTACTTCATTGTCAAGTTTGCAGTTGTTCAAATTTACATTACATCCAGCTCTCAAATAGATAAATAAGATGTAAACAGACATCAGAATTATTTCTCATATTGTATTAAATGGCTCTACTGAGAATAGATGAGACATTAACCGACTCAACAGAGTGTATTGAACATCCTGTTCCCTCTTAGCCGATGCACCGTTTTGCTAATTCTCTGCCTCTTTTTTTGCAGGCTCCCCCCTTTGTTTGTCATCGGCTCCCTCATGAGTAATTGTTGAGAAGAGAAAATGAAGGTGAAGAAAACGTCACAGGTCAAGGGTCCCACCAAGTCTCAGAAGTGGAAAGATGTGAGGGGTAAACGGAGCCGGCCTCCCGTCAGCTCCTCTCAGCTCAGCTCGTCTCCGGTCGTGGCCAAGATGGTGAAGGAGCACAAGGCCACTGTGAAGAAGAAACCCTCGGTCAAGAGGCTGCAGAATAAAGCCAAGTCTGTGTCGGACTCTAAGAAAAACACTGCACAGGCTGCACCGACGAAGCCCTACAGTCAGGCCAATGGAAGTGCAGCATTCACAATGGACAACGAGTCCGACGACTCACAGGAGTGGAAGGAGTATTCCCAGGCTGTCCACGGGAACGGCGTGGGGGCCGGGGCGGACTCGGAGGACTTCCGACCGGGTCGACTGGAGGGAGAGGCGCTGCACTACTGTGCAGAGCGGGATGATCAGCAGAACCACGCAGTGCTCGTCATGCAGATGGATCAGGTATGTGTCAGGATACTTCACCTAGTAACAACACTCCAGTCCATTTCTTTAACTGAACACAACCATGTCCTCCTGCAGAACCTGTGTTTCCGGGGGAAGTGCTTCCTGACCTGCCTGTACGGTCGTGTAGAAGTGATGGGCTTCACTATCGAAGAGGGCCAGCAGTCGTATCCACTCTTCTCTCCAGCCTCACATTGTCCACTGACCATCAGTGCAGTGGAAAGCTCTTCTAACTCCAGAGATCACAGTACTGAGGCGTCACACATCCTCCGAAAGTATCTGACAACAGGTAACAATCAACTCTCCTATTGGTTATTTGTTTTTTGTATCTGGTTGTGTACTAGGAAGAGACTAAGAGTGTCTTGTTTGATGCACTATATTTTTAATGACTGTCTTCTGCAGCATCTCAGAAGAAGTTGCTGAAGAGCGTAACGTCCCGCTCGTCCATCATCCTGCTGGAGCCGATGGAGACGCCTCTGACACGGTTTCTGTCGAGCTTCAAAGAGCTCAACGAACTGTTCAGCCCCCCGATGGTAAGTAAACTGATGTTTTTTACATTTTCTTCTCATATAATATCACAAAATGTCAGAGTTGACTAACTGAAGCTTTTCCCCTCGGCCTCGTTCGTAGAGTGAACTGGTGTCGGCCGTTCTCGACACTCCCCTCAATGGTTTGGGAATGATTCCTCTGGTGAGCACCGTCGAGGGCCTGAAGTTATCAAGGAGCCACAGAGAAGCTCTGACCTCAGTGGTCAGCGCCTGCAAAGGTGAGTCCCTGGGAGACATGAGATTCTTTGTGTAGACGTGAGGAAACGTTGTGTCCAGAGACTTTAATGAAGCTGTCCTGGTTATATGTTCCACTTTGAAAGTGGCACAGATCTGTCTTAAAGTCAGTTTGTCCCAAAGGCTGCATCAGTGCAGTCAAACTCACAATATGTCTGAGCTCGATGATCCAAGAAGCAAACAAACTCAGGTCAATAAACCATTAAGCACTTAATGAACCAGCTTGAAGTTGCTGAGGAGATTCGTGATTTGTGTTAAATCCCTTTTTCAGGTCCAGCTCAAAAGATTAACTACAATGGAAAAGTTCAATTTAAATATTAGATTTTCCATGTTTCATTGAAAGCAGCCTTCTGCTCGTCTGTATTCATAATTTTATCAGAATGATTTGATGAATTAATGAACCAGCCTGAGAGAAACCGAGCCACCAGAAGAGGCTGCTGTTGTGTCAAAGCAACACAGGATGTCTTAAAGGAGCAGTTCACAATTTCAACTGTTAAACACTAGATATTAATGTTGGCAGGCCTCCAGTTATCATCTACTGGTGTAGAGTTACATTTAAACTATTAAAGGGGGAATTTTATTTAATGACCTTTACATATGATATAATTTAGGGAGTGAGATAAGCTGCTGGAGTGAGACGTTAGGATTTCAAACAAGTTTTAAATCCCTCACGGATGCAGGCTGAGAGAAAACAGAAAATCGTTTTTCCTATTCATATAACTTCATCTTCCTCTCTGAATAAAACCATGCACTGTGTGTAACAGACTGAAGTCGACAGATCTATGTGTTCATATCACATTTAATTGACACCTGTCTGTTGTTAACACAGGGGACATGGATGGTTGTGCAGTTATCCTCGTATGTGGAACGAAGAATGTGGGCAAGTCCTCGTTTATCAGAACCCTCATCAACACTTTACTGAATCAGTAAGTTCTATTAATATTAACACAACATGCTTTCTTCATCTGTATAAAACGTATGTTCATATTTTGTGATGTATCTTAAGTTTGTATGTGAAGATTATTCATCATATTGAATTTTTGAATCATGATGTGGTTGTTGATATGATCCCTGTGCATTATAGTACTTCATATTCCTACAGAGGCCGATACAGTCAAAAATATGAGATAATAAAAGGATCTGTCGTTTGTGTGTCTGCAGCACCACGTGTGTAGATTATTTGGAAAGCGACCTGGGTCAAACAGAATTCACCCCCGCTGGTTGTCTGTCATTGTCAGTTGTCTGTGAACCACTTCTAGGTAGGTTTATTAACCCCATCACCTCACACACATCTTCAGCTGCAGCTCGTTCTACTCTACTAAAACATCCTCAAAAAGATCAACTCCTCCTGTAATATGATATTTTTATTGCATATTCCTGTACTGTGGATTAGTAGATTCACCCTGACTGGTTTTTCAGGTCCACCCTTCACTCACCAGCGCTCACCAGAGCACATGATCTACTACGGTCAGTCGTCCTGCGAGTCGAACCTGGACCGGTACCTGGAGTCCCTGAAGTCCTTGTGGCGCAGACGCCCCCCGAGCAGAGAAACCCCCGTCATTATCAACACCATGGGCTGGGTCAAAGGTCAGCAGAGAACCACCATGACGAGTTGTGAACGCACTGGTTGTAAATGGTGTCTGAGTGTTTGTTGTCCTCGTCTTTGCGTTCCACAGGATTCGGGTTCGAGCTGCTCGTGGACATGATCCGCTTCTTCCCGGTCTCGCACGTGGTCCAGCTCGGTCACAGCGGTTTGACCCAGTGTCCCGTCCTCAGTCCCGAGTTCCTGAGGACGGCACACGGCTTCCAGACGCACCCCCCCACCCAGACCGCTCTGGAGGAGTTCACAGAGAGCCACAGTCCCCCCCGAAGCTACACTCACCTCAATGTGCAATCCGAGTTTCAAGGGGTGGCGCGTCAAGGAACAGCGTGAGTTCACCTCCTCGGCCTGTGACTCAATAGGAAAGCTTTGATTTAGCCCCCTTGTGTGTTATTTATTGTGTGTGTGTTTGTTGTACGTGACAGGAAACACCAGCGCAGCAATGAGCACAGAGAGCTGTCCCTGCTGGCCTACCTGAGTCAGCTGCAGTCTCCTGATCCTGGACCAGTTAGGCCTCTACACAGCCTCACCCCGTACCAGGTACATGACAAAGATGAGGCAGCATCCTCGTCTGTGAACTCTCCTCTCATCACGTGATAAGACTGTTTATTATGAACACATTCTGTTTGCTTTTGTTTTTATTGTATTTTTATAATTTCTATTGTCTTGTCTACCTCGTTTTGACTTGTCTGATGATGTAACCAGTGAATTTTCCCAGTAAAGCTTTAACTTATCTTAACACCTTCAGCCCTTTATTCTCCACATGATGAGCTTTGAGTTTGTTTTTTACATTTCTGTTTGTTATCTGTATCAAACAAATGAGTAACTGAGATGATGGAGTTAGTCGGATCCTCACAGTTTCCCTCTGAACCCTCAGGTGCCGCACTCGGCCGTGGCTCTCGGTGTGATCCACTGCGAGGTGATGCCCGGTCACATGTTCTATGCGGCCAATGCCTCCCTGGTGGGGCTCTGCTGTCTGGCCGAGAAGATCACGAGCAGAGGAGGTCCGGTCCTGTTGTCCCAGGCTCCCGTCTGTCCCTGTGTGGGCTTCGGTACGTGAGCTGCTCCGTGCTGGGCCGTCGGGCTTCTTGTCACTTAGAATCAAACTCTACGATCGGATTCACAGACATTCCAGGATTTTCTTCCTGTGATTCAAAGGTTTCACTCAGCTGTTTGTGTGTTTGTGTGTTTGCAGGTGTGCTTCGAGGTATCGACATGGCCCGGGGTCTGTACCTCCTGCTGACGCCTGTAGATCCCTCCGTCCTGCGCAAGGTCAACTGTCTCCTGCTGGGAGCCATCTCACTGCCTTTCTTCGTCCTCACAACTCAGGTCAGAGGACATGAAATACACAACTGTCTTCACACAACATGACACTTTGTGAAACCCATGAAGGGATGGATCAGTCTGAAGCTTTCTGCCGAGGCCGAGTTCACACTACACAGCTTTCAAAGTACACGTGGTACACCTAACTTCCTGTCGCTGTCACTAACACTTCCTGTGTGTGTGTGTGTGTGTGTGTGTTTGTTTGTGTGTTTCAGTCTGACCTTGAGGGGGAGAAGCCGTACGTCACAGCCGACTACAGCTTCGATCTGACCGGAGCAGGGAAGCTGCGAGTCTTCAAGGGCCTGACGAGGCCCAGTCAGATCGGGATGTAAGGACTCTTTCTACAGAAGCTTCACTTCATCGCCTGTTTCCCTTCTGGACCGGGGGGGCCGAGGCAGACCCGGCCAGCGCTGGCCTTTGGACTGGACAGAACCGAGGTGGAGTCCGGACACTTTTTCTTCTTCTCTCATTTCAAGAGTCTGACAGAGCTGCGGGGGGGGGGGGGGAACTCTGACTCTGCAGGAGGAGACGGCAGCCGGACTCTGTGAAGGAGTCACATGACCGATGATCTCACATCTTGTAGTTACAGCTCGTGTTTGATGTATTTTATCTGTGGGTGACATTCCAAAAAAATGAAAACTGCCACAAATTAAAACGAGAAACAACTTTTTGTTCAGACTTCTTGTTTTCAGGTGCATTTTATTTTTTTCCCTGTGTCTCTTGTTTTAAAGTCATAACTCACATCCATGTAGATTTCAATCCAACGATGGCTTCTGAAACCAGGGTAGTCTCTGATTCACCCAGTTGTTATTGAGTTTTATTATGGAGTAAAAATGTTCTCTACATTATTTATGTTTACATCCGATACTCAGTCGACGCGGCAGAGTGACGCGGGATCTTTCACGTGATGTCATCTGTAAATCTGACAGATTAACACATGAAAGAAGACAGTTTTTGTCAGTATTATGTTTTTTTTATGTTAAGCTGACAAACTGCTTCCACTGTTGTTATTGTGTTAAACGTTCACTCGAGTGTTTCTGCACTTACGGGTCAATCCAGAGGTTTTTTGTAAATGTTCACAGGCGGGATCGAAAAAAGAATAAAGATCATTTTGTGTATTGGGGCTGAGACTCGTGCCACAGGGGGGGGCAGAACAAATACTGTCTGGGGTATTTCTCTTTCTACAGATGTTCATATACAGGAAGTGTTGAGGATAAGAAAAAGGGAAGTGAACTCAGAACAGACTCAGTCATTGTAAGAGCTAATGTAAGAAATGACTCACACCACAACAGACTGACCTCCACGTTATCTGCCCGGAGGAACCGGAGGAGGACGCTCGGTCGTAAACAACCACACACACTCAGTGGAGAATTGCTAATTTGTTAAGTGGGCTGTTTTAACGTCCCCTCTCTGCCTGCCCCCCCCCCCCCCCCCCCCCCCCGTGCTCCTCTTTGTTCCCTGTTCCCCGCCTCTTTATTGAGGGCGGCTGCATACAAACACAGCACAGCGGCGTTTTGGCCGAGTCATTGTTTTGGCTTTGTCATGTCAGATGTTTTCCCATAGACCTTAATGCAAACCAGAGAGAAATCCCAGTGCAGCGGAGCCACGAGACGCTCCTGAAATAACACGTCTGTGCAGCAGCGTGTTCCCCGGGCGAACATTGAAGTTAGAGCATTTAGAGCCACAGAGAAAAATCCTCTGATGCTCTGATGTGGGAGATTTATAATTCATTGACCCCTTTAGGATTTACATGAGGCTGCATCCGTGTGTGTGTGCAAACTTCCAAATGTCAGTTTAAGTAAAGAATGTTAAACTTATCTGAGAGAGAACATACATAGATCAAATAGAGCCTGATGGGTATTCATGTTCAAAAGCAGGATTAGTTATGTAGTAAACATATGTTTTTGTCTCAGTTGTGCAGATTTGTTGTCGTAAATTTATCATTTTGAGTTTTGGGACTTTTGATTGCACTAAACAAGCTGCATTGGGAATCAAACTGGGACTAAATACAGACATTTTTTATAAATGTTCTTGACAAATCATTAACTAGTAACTGAAGAAGATAACTGGAAGATTACTGGATCATGGAAATGGTTGATAAATGCACCGTTTTAAAAGGACTTGGGCTACATTTCAAATATTGTTCAGCTGCTGCTCTGACCACAATTATGTTGATGCTCCAATTTTTCTCATGTATTTTGTTACACACATTACAAACACTTGAAACATCATCTCTGCTCACATCCCCACGTCCAGTTCAAAAACTCTTTTCATGATATGTTTTGGTTTTTGAGAGAAACGTTCCTCAAAGATCAGATTTCACTTCCTTCAAACTTCCTGTTTCTCCCAGTTTTTGTGTAAGTTTCACCCTCGATTCAGTCAATATGTGATAATCTGATTTAGCGCAATATAATCATAAAAATGCAGCTTGAAAACACTGAGATCAAACTGATAAACATATTTAAAGAGCACAAAGAGTGACTTGTTTTTGGAGCCTCTTGGATCCGGGGTCCCTGGAGAAGTTACCTGCCTTGTTGTGTCTTTTACTCCTAACTTCATTTGTCGTCTTCTTCCCTCTGACGTCTTCTGATTGACAGGACGGACGTCTGAATGTACATGAGAACACACGGCCCCCCCGGGTCCAGGCAGGTAAAAGGCCCCCCCACCTTGTTAATACAACAACAACACTGACAGAGACAAGACAAGAAGCTGCTGGGAGTTTGTTTTCATGCCTTACTGGTTGTGTTGGGTTTTAATGGTCATTTAATGTCGTCTAAAGGTTATTTGGTCTATTTATGGTCATATTGTCTCATTCTGTGCGTCTTCATGGTCAGTTTTCATATTTTTGTAGTTGTTAGATGTTTCTCTCTGATTGTTATTCATCTCTTCATGGTCATTTTCAACATCTTCATGGTTGTTTTGTGTTTAAATTGTCATTTTCTTTTTATTTTGTGTGTCTTTGTGGTCATTTTTCATATTTTTTAGTTGTTAGATGTCCTTCTTTTGTCCTCAAGGTTGTCTTGTCTCATTTTGTGCAGCATTTTGTGTCTCTAAGGTCGTTTGGTGTCATTTGTCTCGTTTTTGTCTTTGTGGTCATTATTCATATTGTTGTATTGGTTAAATATTTAACATCTTCATGGTTGTTTTGTGTTTAAATTGTCATTTTATTTTTATTTTGTGTGTCTTTGTGGTCATTTTTCACATTTTTGTTTTGGGTACATGAATCTTTATGGTTGTTTCGTGTCTCTTGATGGTCTCTTTGTGTCTTTGGTCATTTTGTGTCTGTGTTAATTTGGTGACTCTTTGTTGTGTCTTTGCCTTTTTCATTGTCATTCTGTGACTATGTCTACGTGCTTTGTGTGTTGTTCTGCATCTCTTTATGGTGGTTTTGTGTTTCTTTACTGTTGCTTCTTGTCTCTTTGTGGTCATATGGTGACTTTGTCGAAAATTTTTAAAACCTGTTTATGGGAGTTGTGTGTCTCCTCGTTGTTTTGCACCTCTTTGTGGGGCATTCATGTTCATTCTCATGTGTTTATGGGAGCTGTGTGTCTCTTTGTGGTGTTTTTTTGTGTCTTTATTGTCATAATGTATCTATTTAAAGTCATGTTGTCTTTTTGTGTTGATTTTTTTCATCTGTTTATGGGAGTTTTGCAAAAGCAATTTGTTTCTTTGTGGTCATTTGTGTCTTTGTGGTTGTGTTTTGTCTCTACATTGTCATCGTGTATCTATTTGAGATCATGCTGTCTCTTTGTGTTCATTTTTATCTCTCCATGGGGCTTTGTGTCTCTGTTGTCATTTTGTGTCTTTATGTTCATGTTCATCTGTCTCTACATTGTTATTGTGTAACCAGTCATGCTCTTATTGTCTTTTTTGCGATCATTTTTAAATCTGTTTATGGGAGTTGTGTGTCTACTTGTGGTTGTATTTTGTCTCTTTGTGGTTGTTTTCTGTCCCTTTATTGTCATTGTGTGTATTTAGCCTCATGCTGTCTTTTTGTGTTAATTTGTCATCTGTTTCTAGGAGTTGTGTGTCTCTCTGTTGTTGTTTTTCATCTCTTTGTTGCAGCTTTGTGTCTCTTTTTTTTTTCCTCACTGACTTTGAAACTATTATCAGTCCCTTCATACCGAGGCCCTGGCCCCGGGGCCCCCACGCTGACCCCTCGGGGTCCCGGGATGGGGGGTGGGGGGTGCCTGTACCTCGTCGGGGCCCTCTCGTTGTTAATCCGTCCAATGCCTGAACGCGCTTTGGACACAGGATCCGTGCGCGCATAGCAGAGGCGCGCACGGTGCCTCGGTGGCGCCTCCAGCGGCCGCGGTGCGTCCCTGTGCAGAGCCTCCGCAGCCTTTGTGGGTCCAGGTTGTGTGAATGAATGGAGCCGACGGTGGAGCTGAGGAGGCGGAGAGACGACGCGGGCGAGCGGACGATATGTTTCCAACTCCGGCTGCGGGTGGAGCGGAGCCGCTGATCCACGGGAACCCGTCCGCGCACGGAGGCGCAGCCGCGAAGGCCCCCGAGGAGCAGGAGCAGGAGCAGAGGAAGGTTTCCCCCCGCGCGTAATCTGTGGATTCCTGCGCCGACACAGCTCCTCTAATCAACATTGTTCCACCGGGACGTCGACGGCTCTTTTCTTCGCGTGCGTGCAGCCAGCAACAGGTTCTCCACCGCGTCCTGGTCCCAGTAGCAGCTGCTGGGGAACTTCTCCGCGTGTGAACCCGAGGGATCCGTGTTTTGGTGTTTTTGTGTGTTTTTGTTTTTCCTGGCCACTCTTTTTTTTTCTCCGTGGGTCCACCGAGCAGCAGCTTTGTGCTCACAGCCGAGCGGAGTGTGCAGGAGCCCGGGCGCACTGCGAGCCAGAGGAGGGCGACAGGACCCGGACACGATGCGTAAAAGTTAATTAAACGTTGCTGGGTGATTAATAGAAACACACGCAGACAGACACACGCACACACACGCTGGGGGAGCTGCTGCAGAGGATTGTGTTCCAGGAAGGACTGTGTGCACCTCGATGGTTCCAAACAAGTGGACCATGAATTCAGTTCTGCACAAGTCGCCACCGAGGAGCTGGCTCGGTCTCAGATTACGACTCAGTGAGTAAACATTCAAGAAGTCCCTTTCCCTATCAATGCCACTGTCATCTTCATCATCATCTTCTTCCTCTGTGAAGCTGACGTGGGATCAGTCACCTGCAGGAGAAACATCCTGGTTCCTCCTGCAGGAACTGATCTGCTCTCACATCTTTGTTCCAAGCTTTTCCTCCAATCTTCAAAGTCCATGCGTGGATTTGGCAAGTGACCTGAGCAATTAACCCAGCTGGAGGCACCGAGGCATTTCCAGTCAGTACAGTCTGATCTGAAGTCCCCCCCCCCCCCCCCCCTTTTGATGGAGGCTCAGCTCTGCAGCTGAACACTCAGATGATACACATCACCTCCTGTAAATCTCTACCCCCCCACCCCCCCCTCCCAGACCTGCCATCTGTCCTCCTCTCTCATCTGCAGCTCATTATTCAGATCAAAGTTAAAGTTGTAATATCTGTAGTCTTGTTTATGGCTGGAAGTGACTCATTTTTATTCACTAATTGATTAATGTGCAGTTAAAAAAAAGTGTGAAAAAGGTTTATTCTACTTTCCCAGGGACTGAGACCACGTATTTAAAGTTAGTTCTGTCCAAACAAACAAAGATAATGTGGGTTTAAAGGGCCTTAAATGTGTATAATGGTACTTGTGCCATTTTAAACTATTTCTATCCACATGATACTGATCCTACAAGTTTCTAATAAGCTGCTGCAACTTCAAACTGAGCGAGCCACACAGGTAAATCCACAGATCTGAGTGAATCCAGCTCTCTCTACTTCCCTAGTGCTCAACATGATGTAATTAAAGTTAGTTTCTTCCAAAAACTCAAAGATATTGAAAGAAAAACAGGTAAATGTTAATATTGGAGAAGCCGACCTGATCAATAGTCTCATGTTCGTCATAGTTCAACTTTCCACAGGAGCTAACTAAAGTTGTAAATCTCTCTCTCGGGCTTCACAGGTTCCTTCGGTAAGCAAAGAGAAAATGGAGTTAAAGTTTAGCAGCCTTAATTGGTTAATTGGTTGAGTCTGGAACCCCTCGGTGTGTTCCAGGCCACCGGAGTCTTAAGCCCGTCTTAAAAACACGGGTCTAATCCGGGACCAGATGTCTCGTCTGGTCTCCGCTCTGAAAAACAAAAAACAGGGAGAAGGAATCTCCGCTCGGTGATTCAGTGTTGATGGTGTCAGAGAAGAAGCTGTCAGGAAACGTGATGAACACATGATGCGTGTTTTTGATTCATCATTTCACTCACTGACGACTTCTCATGTTCAAATATCCTGCGAGTTCGGCTGCAGGTAAATGGACGATAAGTGATAAAATAGTGGCCTGTAATCACACTAGTGATCTAACAAGTCATAATCTATTTTATTAATTGACAATCGATTAATTGTTTAATTTAGTAAAATGTCCGGGATTTAAAAAAGAGGTTGATCACAGTCAACCAGAGTCGAGGGGAAGTTTTGTTTTTTGTCCAAACAGCTCAAAGCCAAACATCTTCAGTTTACAGTGATATAAGTTCTCCCATTTAAATATATTAGAAATGATCTAGATATTTATAAATCAATCAATAGTGTCTGTTCAATTTAGTGATTCATCAACTAACTGTTGCAGCTTTGAATCTAAACCTAAGGTCCATTTAGAAGCTGTTGGAATTAGCGACTGCAGGATTTTCTCATGTGTTTCAGTTTCAAAGTTCTGGACCCTGGAGACGTCAGGTCCATTTCACAGCTCTGGTTCTGGAGCTTTCAGTCAGATCAAGTCATCTTCCTCAGCAGAAGAGTTTGGACATTTCTCATGAGGTGGCAGATTGTCTTTGGACTTGAGTGATTTCTTGTCCATGATGCTTCTCTCTCGATGTTGCTGACAGAACAGTCCCATCACATTGAGTAGCTGCTCTGGAGCCTTTGATCGAGTCACGTGATCGTGAAAACGTTTCCCTTGAAATTTGAACATGTGTCGATGAAGGTCATGTGACGCAGCTGAAAGCTCCGGAGCAGCTTCTAAAAGAACCTTGAGTTCAGATTATTTGAGTTTTGCAGGTTTCATGTGGAAAAGCTGCAGAGCTCTGAGGGAAAATTTGACGTTTTGTGTGTTTTCCACTGACACGCTTCAGTGTAACTATAGAATTTGCCATGTTGTGTGTGTTTTAAGTGTGTGTGTGTGTGAGTGAGGTCTGGCTTGTGGCTTGTTACAGTTCAAACTTCCGTTTTCATACTGTCTTTCCATTGTTTCACTTTTTCCCCGACAGTAATTTCCTTTCTCTCTTCCCCTCTTTGCATTTCTGCCGTTTCCTGGTGGCTCCGGGTCACAGCTCTTTTTCTCCACTTTTTGTTTTTCTCTCTTGTCTCCAACTGCTTATTCGAGAATAATCACTCCGGCCTCACGTGTCTAATATTTGTCGCTCGACAGCCTCTGTTTGTTTTACGGAGGTTTGAGTGTTCCAGATTCATTAATATCTTTTTAACGGCTCTGAAGTGGGAAATGTAATTCTCGTTTTTCCTTTGATTTCATGTGATATGTGTCACAGACGATAACAGAAGACAAAGCAGCGACTCTTTGATCCTCTTTGTTTGGTCTTTGATGAGTCGCTTCCAGACATGATCTCCAGAGCATGTCTGGAGAATTGGGTGCAGACTTTCTCTTTAGTTCTTGAGCCGTTATCACCAACATCCTCATCAGTTTCCTTTAGGTTTAGGGCACCGCTTTTTCATCCGGACATATTTGTATTCATGCAGGAGAAACTCCGGAGAATGTCAGGAGATTCTCCAGAGTTCAGTCTATGTCAGAAAGAAGCGATAGAGACTTTATTTCCTTCCTTTTATATCTCATAGTTTCTGTTTCTGTGGGTTCCTATGTCCCGTCCTTCTATAAAGTTTCATATTAATCCATTCAGCTGACAAACAAACAAACAAACAAACAAACAGATAAAACACAATCTCTGTGGCATAGGTAAAAAAGTACACAAGGGTCTCATCATGTTGTAAATGAAACAATAGGGAGCTGCTTCTCTTTAAACTGTGCAGCAGCTAATTAAAAGTGTAATTTAAGGTCACACACACACAGACACACAGACACACACACAGGGATCTTCTTAAACGCCAGTGTTTATCTGCACACACTGTCCTGCACACTTATAACCTCCGCCCCAGCAAAATGACTGTTTAGGCGCATTGCAGCGACAATAACTGTACTTTTATGGAATAAGTGTTTTCGATTCCCTGTCATTGGCTCCTCGGCAGCAGCCCCCCCCTGCAATTTACACCAGATTGTTTCAATTATGGGATTATTCACATCAACAAGTGGAAGAGCTGGTTGTGGGTCCCTCTGAACCCGCTGGTGTCAGGATGGTCTGTTGAATTGTGTATCGGTCACACTCGTTCCTTCTGGTGGTTGATCATAGAAAACCTCTGTTGATAGAATGATAAACACGTCTGTGCATTGGAGGTTATTAACAGTTTGACAGATTGCTATGAGGAGGAACATTAATTAGTCATATCTCTGGGATCATTCCACTCTCAAGCTGCTTTCAGACAAGCACTGAACTCTGAAGGGGCTGAGAACACAAACAGTCGGCTGCTTTGGACATTCTCTGGAGTTTCTCCAACCACTAGTAACATCTCTGGAGAAAGTCCAAATGAGCCCATGTGAGAATGTAGCAGGAGATTATCCTCAGGATTCACTGCAAGCGATTGGGCGAGTGTCACGTAGAAGACACTCTGGGGAAACCTGGGAAGACGAGGACATTTGAAGAGAGATTCTTCTGTCGGTTTGAACGCGTCTGACCGGGATAATATCCAGCCAAGTTTCTCCGGTGTGCCATAGCCGGAGTAGTTCTGGACCCGAGTGTGAGGGGCGTTCTCCAGAGTTCATATCTGACAAATCAGGAATCAGACGCAGGTGACATTCTTTCCAAACTGCCCATTCAGTGGCAGCTCTGGAATCTTCACTGTAAAAGTGTTTCCAAAAGTCAAGCAGTAAAACGTGTGCATGCAGATGAGAGATCAGACGCAGACTGTTTCTTATGTTCTCTTCATCTGAGATAGAGGATTTTTTAGAAAGTGGCTCTCAAACCCAAATTGATCTGTTTCATCTGCACTCGTCCTTTTTTACCGACTTCCCACAGAGAACTTGTAAATCCAGTCTGCGCTTGGCGGTGCAGAGTGAACCTCGGCCTGTTTGATGGGCCACCTTGCTAAATATAACCCCCGAGCCGCCTCCTCCTCCACATGGGCACGCACAGGCCCTCCACTGCACTCCCTCCGTCAACACTCAGCCTCGCACACTTCGCTCCCGCGGCAGCGCACACACACTCCAACAGGCTCATTTACAGTCTTGTCGCACCGCAGCCGCTCACACGCTCATTTCTCAACACACCATTAATACTTCAGTGAGAGCGCTCGGCACACGGGGAGGGGTTTTATTTATCCGCCGGCGGTTTCGGTCTCACGCTAAAAATGAACTTGAGGTAGCTGAGGTAGCTGTAGTGATGCTCCTAGTGTGGGAAATACAGCTGCTTCTTGAATGTCAAGTTTTATGTGAACCCTCTGCTGTATTACAAGGTGGACGGGTAGATGGACGTCATGGGGAATAACTGCTGAGTCACTTTACAGCAGTCAGGGGAGAAGATTGAAAAAAAAATGATGTTATGATGTCTTCAATATGAAGATGTTTGGAAATGATGATGTAGACACTTGCACCTGCTTGCTAATTGGGTCTTTTCCATCACTTAGCTCCTCCTCCTCTGATTCGTCAGGCTCCTATCACATGACCCCCCCCCCCCTCCAAAAGAAAGCAACCTGCATTATCCTTTTAATACCAACATGGAAAGAAAATGTGGATATTAGATAACAAGTTCTCGCTCTAGCTCTTTCTGCAACTAGCATACACCGGCACGTGCATGTCCAGTGTTCGTTAGTGGTCACGTGGTCAGGTGTGTTAGTGTGGACGGGGTTTTATGGATGTAGCCTTAGCTTAGCATAAAGGCTGTAGACCTAGATAAACCTGGCTGAAATCCAGCTACCAGCTCCTTTCTATTTCACTAATTTACACGTCATGCTACAGACAAATATTGGTATAAAAGTCAAAGTGTGATTGTGACATCTCGTGGTTTTACAGGCAGGTTCGTGCTGTGACGTATTTCTCTTGTTCCAGACTCATTAAACTCTGCAGGTTTCACGGTTCACTTGACGTTTCTCTTACATCAGATTGAACAGGGTGCTGCCGCCCTCCTCATCTCAGTAAATGAGTGTTTCCCAAAAAGTTGGAACTATTCATTTAACGAGAGCTTGTGTGGAGAGAGAGATGCTTTGAATCTCAGCTTCAGAGTTTGAAATACGATCCGAGTACGAGAGTGTTGTGTTGTCTTCAGCCATGTTTACATTTCACATGAAAGCTTTAATCTCTGTTTTCTTGATTCAAAGACTCCATGATTGGTTGCATTGGTCGTTTCTTCTTATTTATAGTTATTTATAATGAAGTTAATGGTCAAGGTGTTAAAAATAAAGCCTCAGCTACACTTCTTTGTCATTAGGATTTGATGACGACATCTTTGGAATCATTTCCATTTATCAGCTGCTGATGTTGGTGGAGATATTCTCTTTATTCCAGGATCGGTTATGAGCCAGAGAATAAAAGCTCCTCTGTGGCTCTGGAGGAACTTTCCAGTGTTAAAATGTCATCAGGGTTCCTTCAGCTCTGGTCTGGGACTTTGAACAGGAACCCTCCATTACTGGGGGGCTGTAGGGTTTGAAAGATGAGAGTATTTAGGAGGCAGTGAGATCAAAGCGGTTATCCAGATGCATTGTGGGAAAGGTAGGGTCCAGTGTTTAGAAAGCCCCACCCCCTATAGGGGTCACATTTAGAAATTGGTTCAGGCCTGTTTCTTCCATTTAAGAAACCTTGTTAAAATGAAAAGTCTCTTTGCCTCTAAGATCTGGAGAAATTATTCAAGCTTTAGTTTCTTCTCTTCTTGATTATTGTAACTTTAAATCACTCTTCTCTGTCCGTCAACAGTTTTAAGAGATTGTTTAAAAACTCACCTATTTCGTAAATATTATAACTTTGTCTAGTCTTTTACGGTTCCATTGTTTTAGCTTTCCCTCTGTGTAGTTCTTATTCTTCTATTGTTCTATTATTTCCTTTTGTTTTGTCGAGCACCTTGTAACTTTTAAAGTCGCTTTCAAAATAAAAGTTACTTCCTTACTTTATGGAGCTGGGTCTGTACAAGAGACTCAAATTCATAACATTGCAGCTTCTGCTGGTCTGGAAAAACCAGACCGATCACAGAGCTCATGTTTATTTGTTCTCGCAGACTGGGCTGCTCCCCCCCCCCCCCCCCCCGATTCATTCTCAAATGTGAATGTCTGGCTGAACCTCAGCTACTTCCACTTGGACTGTTTATTGTTCCACGTCTGTCGCTCAGGAGAACGTCACGAGGTTCCAGTGCAGAATAGGTGGAGCGCTCCTTTTAAGAGGAGGGAGCACAATAGGAACAGGAATAGTCTGTGTGGTAGCGGTGGAAAAAGTAGATTCACCTACATCCTGTTCGTCATTAAACTCTGGCTCCCTGACCGGTGACTGCATCCGAGCCCTGCCAGAGAAAGCAGCCTGTCGGTGTGTTCATGTCCAGTCCCGAATTAATGTTAACAAGGTTTCCTTCGTAGCCAAAGTATTTTCTGCGTGAGATCAGATAAAAAAAAAAATGCATTTGGATAAAAGCAGAGCCGGACTGGAGGAGGGGCTTTTATGGCCTCGCCACATCTGTCTGAAAAGCATATTTTTATTGAAGGGTGATCTGATGGATGATGATGAAAGCCAGCCCCGGCTCATGCCTCCTCCGCTGCCCTCTTTGTTTCGGCAGTAGGTGGAAATTGGCCCTTGTATCTGCAGCCCAGTTCTCATGCTGCACGACTGCTCTCTTCATTAAAAGGGAAGCCGCGTGCTCCAAGCTGCTTCAGATTATTACCATATGTCTGCAAAGCCCAGAGCTGAGCAGCAAACCGGCTCCCATCCTACCCTCTAATTTCTTATCCCAAAATTGGACATGTGGGTCGTTGTGTGTGACAACGTTCCTCCCTTCTCTCAGCCGGCGCTGCACATTCTCACAGTACTGCTTCTCCCATTTTAGATGCATAATATCAGAGCATCGGCCTTTCAGCAACACCGGGGGAAATATTAAGCCTCGACCTGAGGTACCTGAGTCCGTGTTGCTTTAACCCCCTCAGCTGTTTCTCAGAGATATTAGAGAAGTGGAAAAGCATTGTCTCGAGTTGAGCGTCTCATGATGAAACCCCCTCTGCTCATTTGGGCGGTTTCTCATCTCCAGTGGGAGCGTGGTCCCTCCGCAGAAGAGTCGGTGCATTCATGCAAAAAGGAATAAATCTGCCAGGGGACATAAAAGGCGCGGGCACTGATTAATGCAGAAAAATGTCAGGCCTTTACAGTTTCGCGCAAAACATAAAGAAAGTTCACTCTGGATGTGGGAGGAGGTTTACAAGAGGTCTTTGTGTCACCCGGTCCAAAAGCCATTGGCCCAGATTGCCCGTCCCAGCATGCAACTCACCTCCGCATGAATACAACACTTGTGCGATGGAGTGGGCAGAAAGCCCCCCCATCGTCTGGAGATCCTACACAGGGCTTTAACATGAGCAGTTTGCCTCACTCCCAAGTTTTGTACAGTTCGGGGGAAACTTTTTGGAAGGATGAGGTCGAGGCTCGAGGACGGGGGGGGACGGCGGCGGCGGCTTCTCGCTGCCGGGGATCGGCCTGCGACACCTTGCAGCAGCTGGACGTCTGTGATTCAGGCAGGAACAGCTCAGCTAAATGGATTAGAAGAGGGCAGCTCTCGCTGGGTGGCTTTTAGTGGATGATTAGTGGACTGAACATTGCACTGAATCAACAGGGAGAAGCAGCGAAGAGGGGGGAAGGGGGGAGGGACATGTTGACATCAGTGTTTGCTTTGAAGACAGACCTGGGGTTAGTTATATCACCTGTTGTGGCCTATTTGAGACTCACCTGTTAAAACCTGCTCCAGGTTTAGAGTCGGTAGCCCGGTCTCCTGCAGGTGAAGTGGATTCTACTTGAGGGAGATCCGTCCGCTCCCCTGGACCGGCCTCGAAGCAGAATCCGACCTGGACGGGGCTCAGAGAGTTTAGCGGTTTAGCTGGATGAGGTAATTGCGCAGGTGGAGATTTGGAGTAAACATATTGGCAGTTGAAGGAGTGTAAAGTTGAGCCTGGGCCGGGAAGCCCTGGGCCGGGGCGGGTCAAGGGCCAATCGGTTCAGTAGGTGAGGGCCAAACATCACAACATCAGCTCAGCTCTACCGATGACGACTTAACGTGAGCCGGTGGAAGAAGCCGCGATGTTCACGCACTGGAAGAAGCGTGGAGCGTACGAGCTGGAGGCGCTGCCGGCCTCTCTCGGCCAAGGAGGAGGAGCCGAGCGCTACTCCTGGTCCTCGTCCCTGGACCTCAACCACGACCTGTGTGGTAAGCCGAGCCAAAATGCATTTGGTGTTTGCATGTGGAAGGTTGATTAAAAAACTAAAATGGAAAAATAAAGGTTAAATCAATAAGGAAATAAAGTAAACTGTCAGAGCCGGCACCAGCTGGTCAAGACCGAAATATCTGGACAGATATTTGAATGATAGAAATTAGAATTATT
>NC_070631.1:3072483-3093988 GCF_947347685.1 Pleuronectes platessa | reverse complement strand
GTGCAGACCAACACTTAGCGTTTCCTCCTGCGTCTGCATATTTCACATCTGCTTCTCATATCAACAGACCAGCGTACCCACTGGCACCCACTGGGCTTCTCTCCTTTCCATGTTACTCACACCAAATTGTTAGCGGTTTACAAATAATCAATTTCCATGTCATATCGTTTTTTACCCCAAATCAGTATTCGGTGGAAGTTTTTTCGAAACTGAGCGTCTGAAATACCCGGTTTCAGTTTTTTTCCTCTCACTTCCTCCTTTTTTGGTCTTGCTCACCGCCCTCCTGTCTGTCTCTCCTTCTCCTGCCCGGGAGCTATGGTTAGGAAAGGCTGGTTGCGTCACAGTCCGGCCAATGTTGCCGGAGTCAGCACAGTCGGCACAACTTGACAGAGCAGAGAGAGAGGAAGGGGGAGAGAGAGAGCGACCAGCTGCCGGTGAGTGGAGTGTTTTCCTCCTTCGATCGCCCTGAAGCCGGATTCAGTGTCGACCCTGGACGTGTTTAGATCTCCAGGTGTTGAGAGGACAGGGACGTGATTTATCTCCTTGAAGACACTGCTCCAGCGTGTTGTGTGTTTGTTTCCCTCCCTGTGACGACACTGTGACAGCGGCGTGTGTCATCTGGGTAGCTGTGTAAATATTTGCAGGGAGTTGAGGGTCAGTTGCATTTTCCTCCTGAAGTAGAACTCAGAACTATGAAAGTTTAAGCTTTTTTCTTTATAATTCTTCCAAAAAGCAGATTCTAAATTAAAACTTTAAATAATTGTCTCATGTTCAATTCATGGATTCGGCTGAAAAGAGGCGTCTGAATCCACTTGTTGTTGAGTTGAGGAAAACGAGGCGGTGATATTTCTCTTGGGCAAACTTCGCTGCATGTTGAAACAAACCTTGCACAGGAATGCAAAGTCTGCTTCACCAAAAATGAGTGAACAGGGTTTCCTGTGAGCTTGTTTGTTCCTGAGTGAGTCTCTGACTTTGTGGCATGTGTGTGCGTGTGTGCGTTTGTGTGTATGTGTGTGCGCACGTGCGTTCAGATGGACCTTTGTGCCGTGTCTGATTTCATCTGTAGATTGTTTGTGTGTGTGTGGGGGGGGTGGGGGGGGGGGTGTCTGCCGGAGGGGAGAGCGACCGGGGGAACGAGATAACACGGCAACACGTCCACTGGAGAGTTGATGCTTATCTGGAGTAAATTTCATATTTATTCCCACCAGAGGAAATGAAAATGTGTCTGCAGTCGTGTGGAGGGGGGGGTTTGATCAGGACTTGTTGGGTTACACAGGGACCGTGGGCCAGAGTCCCAGTGTGAAATGAAATGTAAATATAAGTCGTAGCGAGCAATTAAAAGAGGCAAAACCTGTCTGAAATGTTCCAGAGCGGCTGAATATGATCCAGAGCGGCTGAATATGAGAGGTTCTCCTGCCAGTCACTGGATGAGGTTTGAGTGAACCCATGTGAGGACGCAGCAGGAGAATCTCCGGAGGATTCACCGGGAGCGAGTGAACACTGAACAGACAGAAAACTGAAAACAATAAGAATAAGAATAAGAATGCAAATATCTCAGAATGAAGAAGACGTAAACAAATATGTCGACTTGGAAAGACACACAGAGATCCGAGAGCTTGTGTTGATTTGCTATAAACAAGAACATGTGATCCCAGCAGCAGGATATATATGATCTGCCTCCAGTTTCCGGATCTGATGGAACCTGGAGCTCATCTCTGATAAACGTTGATCCAAGAAAAAAACCACAAAGACCTCAAATGACTGCAAAGCTGGAAGTTGACATCATGGAAACATCCAGTGACCTAGAAAAATTTAAATAAATGAAAGTTTACAATAAGTACTGAGGTATGAAATCTGGGAAAAACCCGCTGCTCTCCACCTTGTGTGTGTCACTGTGCAGACGTTGTGAAATGCACCTTGTTTGTGTACAGTTGTGTGTCTGATATCCTCGTACCTTCAACACAAGCCAATGAGTCACACAACCTGACCTTTTCCACTGAGCCTCAGACTCTGGAGGTTCGGTCTTTTTATTTTTAGGGCAGTGATTCCTGTTTATCACAACTTGGATTTTTATTTTCAGAGTTTTGGCCGACGCGTCTGGAGAAACGTTTGGATGATGAAATCATTTGGAAAAGAGAATGAAGGCAAATAGTGTCATTGTTTCCTGAAGTCTCCTCAGTTTACAGTCCAGCAGTGAAACCTCAGGTTTCCTCTGACAAATTATTACTAAGATCAGGTTCAGTTTTATTATTTAAAGTTGTTAAGATAAACTGAATCAACAGTTTTGTTTGCTGAACCCGTCTCCAGCGACTCTCCAGTTATACGTAGCTTTGCAACCGTAACAATCTGGATATAAATCTTTATATATGGATAAAGACAAAGGTGATGCCGATATGAGTGAATATTAGGGCTGATATATAGTTGGTAAAGATTCCTAAGATGTTGTTATCAAACCCTGGACAAAGAAATGTAATTAAGGTAAAAAATGAAACCTTAAACTTTCGTATAATGAACTATCAATTAAAAAGAAACGCAAATGCATCTAAATAAATAGAACTTGAATAAAGAAAATAGACATGAATACAATTTTCTGCATTGTAAACATCTTTGTAAACATTGATAATTGTTTTCTGCATATCTGTAAACAAAAACAATGAATCCCGACACTTGTGTTTAAGGCTCATATCATGTCCATTGAAATGATTGATATGAGCTTTTAAAATCTACATGCGACAGTTATTATTTATTTCATGAATACAAAGAGGCTGGAAATGAAAAGTTTGCTTTAGTTTACTTTTGTGTGAATCAGAAATGCATTGGTTTTAAAGGTGGTCAACTATTTTAACGGCTCTCCACATTGAAAGCTAAACAACAGCAACTGGGGGATGTGAAGTAAATTGTAATGGTTGTGTGTCTGTTGGTTGTGTGTCTTCTGGCTGTGTGTAGTACATTATGTCGTACAGGGTTAATAACATAGAGCTGCGTTCATTGTTTTATTATCCGTCTCTGGATGTGAATGACTTCATGTGAAACACTCTCCTC
Organism: Pleuronectes platessa; assembly: GCF_947347685.1. Lineage (NCBI taxonomy): Eukaryota > Metazoa > Chordata > Actinopteri > Pleuronectiformes > Pleuronectidae > Pleuronectes > Pleuronectes platessa. The sequence goes on along the minus strand of NC_070631.1, from coordinate 3,090,946 downwards.
GTTCTAAATTCGATGTCTGATCCTCGTTCACTGTGCAGGATTTATCACCGTGGGTCCTTTTTAATGAACACACTTATCAACATGTGTTTGGGCTGCACACACACACACACACACACACACACTCCCACTTCTCTCTTCGGAGGATGAAACACAGCAAGTGCCTCTGTTTGAGTGGATCCACATGTGAGTGAGGCGTCGGCAGCAGGATGAGGGAGAGTCTGTTAATGTGGAGCAGACGTGCAGACAGGCCGGCCGTCGAGTTGCATAAGGCTGGAGGGAGAGATCCAGGCCCTGGCTCCTCCGGCTCCTCGGCTCCTCGGCCCGGCCAGAGGACAGATGGCGGCAGAAGAAAGCGAGCGGCGGCGGCGGCGCCCCCCCCCCCACCCCTCAGCAGATGGATGTTTTATTTATCAGGCTCCCACTTTGATCTCCCACAGCTCTTACCGGCCGCTGGTCTTCAATCCCACCTACCGAGCTAATTGCAACTCTGTGTAATGTTTAGGAGAGCAGGCTCCTCTCCGGCACGCGGGTTCGAGTTCCCTACGGGCTCACGTGCTCCGCTCTCCCCCCCGGGACGAATCAAAACGCCTCTCCGGAAATGGGAAGTGAAAAAGTAACATGCAGCAGAGTTTGACCTCCCTCGCTCTCTGTCAGCTCGACTTGATGAAACACACGCTCGCCCTGCAGACCTGTCACTCCTCAAACCCCCCCCCCCCCCCCCCCCCCCCGACGATCCATCAAAGCCTAATACAGCAGCTGATATAATGAGGACATGAAAGTCCTGACGTCCTCCTGCAGGACAGTGAGCGGCTGCAGAGACACATCACAGCTCGAGGACGCAGGGTTTGGTTTGTGATGTGAATTGAATCTGGGAAACTTTAAAGCTTGGAAAACAGTTCAGTGATAAACGTTTATTCCTGGAGGTCAGTTACAGCTGTGGCTTTCGTGCGCTCATTCAAAATGATTTATTGCTAAAATACTAAGTGGCTTAATTAACTAGTCAATTTAGATTATTATTCTACAACTGTTATTATTATTTAAGTTTAGGTAGAAAAAAGTAAATACTTTGTGCCTGAATGATTATTTGATCATAAGTCAAATATTTCTTATTGACATTTAATAAATTAATAATCAACATATTTGTATATATATATATTATTCGCTGTTGTTATAGACTCAAATAATCAAAACAATTTTATAATCACTTTTAATTTGTGTATATAAATATCCCCTGGAGACACTGATAGTCGTCCAAATACTCTGTCCCGTGTAGGACTTGAGAAATTCTGTTAAAAATACCTTGAAATTGAATTTGGTACACAAAGAGAATGTCTCAGTCCTCACTTCAACATTCAACTTTAAATTTTTGCAGACCAGGATCAGTTTTCTGCAGAAAGTCCTCCGCTCTCTGTGTGTTTCACTGATTCCAGGTCAGGGTCAAAGGTCGGTGCATCTGCTTATTTGGCCGTGAAAATGAGACAGTGGTTTGTCTTCTCCTCCTCCTCCTCCTCCTCCTCAGACTGTGAACCGCTGGTGATGTGGACTCGGTGTCTGGCGTCCGGGGTTGTTCTTTGATTTGTTGTGTGTTCCAGACGCTCAGAGCCGCTCTGGCCAAACGCCCGTCTGAGTATTTCACTGACTTCTCTGCAGTCACGCTGTTTGAACAAGACCGTGCAGGATCCTGCCTCGTCTGGTGATAACCAACCATTTGTGTGCACACGGGTGTGTTTGAGACACACTTGAGGTTCTTCTGTGGGTGTGTGAGGGGTGGGGGGGAAGACATGACGAGGTGAGGAAGGGTTTTTGAAGGAAAACCCTGCCCCCCCCCTCGTGTTAGGACAGGACCCCGGAGCGTCTCTGTGGGAGCGGAGTGATGGGGGACATTAGAGTTGGCCCGGGTGATTAAACACACTGTACCTGGACGTCAGCCGCAGACTCAACAAACACTGAAGTGCAGCGAGGGCCGCTCGGCGTGGGACAACCGCTCGGCCCCCGACGCCATGCTTTGTCCTCACCGTCACCATCGGGGGGGGAGCTGTTGTGTTGGCTTTGATTCCATGTTTGTTCCATATTCTAATATCTCAATATGGACTTTAAAAGATTGCATAAGTAACTGTCATATAGTTTGTTGACAAAATGTGTCCATCGATGTTAAACCCCAGAGAAATCCACAGTTTTATTCATGGTGCAGACAAAGATACGTTGTGTTACACGTTTTGGAGTCAGCTTTGTTGTGCGTTGTTTTTTTTTGTTGCATTGTATATGATTAAAATGCAAATAATCAGGCTTATTCATAGTTGTTTGCAATATTCGAAAATGCACAGGGTAACAGACCCAAGAAGAAAATGGGACAAGAAATATTGTAACTCCCATGATCCCACACTGCTTCATCAGAATAGGCCTTCTGTTGTTGTTTTGACTGAGGACCACGGGTGGGTGTGTGGGTGTGTGTGTGTGTGTGTGTGTGTGTGTTGATAATGGCCTCTTTGAACAATGACAGGGCGTTTGTTCAGTGGGTGTGGGCACCACCATCCCAAAGTGTGTGTGTGTGTTGTGTGTGTGTGAGAGAGAGTGATGGCTTAATAAATGTGTGGGGAAAACTCCACTTTTCACAATATGTCCATAATAGGTATGATTCAGTTTTACTCCAGTGTTTTTCTATCAGATGCAGTAGAGTTGAACATGAATCTCTCTTCCCTCTGAACTCAGACCCTCACACTCACACTCACAGTCTGTAATCAACACACAATAAAAGCACGGACCCGGAGCCAGACTCCTCCTGGTGAACTCTACCTGTTTTTACTATTCACACCTTGGTGGCTGATTATCGTCTTATTTTGGGAATAATCTCTTTCTTCTGGGTTTTATTAGTACATATCAAATGAGCAATACAAACAAGGACGCTCAGCAGAGCAGATACAGATATATATTAAATACACTATTAAATATATGACCAGATAATTGTTTCCAGGCAGTTTTGTATGGACCATGATTAAAGAAAAGAAAGAAATCATCATGGTTGGAAAATTCTGTTCACAAACTGAGTGTATGACTGTGACCTTGGTAATTAACACAAGGTGATTAAAGCTGAATCCTTGAGGATAAGTTGTGAGACGTTAATAACTCAATGAGATCAGATCAGAAGTTAGAGATCTGGTTAAACACTGTTGACACACAGTGAAACCCGGGTCTCTCTCTCTCTCTTCCCCCCCCCCCCCCCCCTCCCTCCCTCCCTGCAGATACACTGGGACATGTAGGGAGAGAAACTGTAGCCTGCGGCTCACCTCACCTCTTCACTCCTCCACCTGATGCAAACGTGTGCACGGTGGTACGTGTCGTTGCACAAGTGTTAGGTGTGCTCTGGCAGGACAAGCTGTTCTGCGGGGGGGGAGCTCGGAGTGAGGAAACTCTTGCAACCTGGAAGTTCCAACCTGTGTAGATTTTGGGGTTTTTGCATAATAAAACCAGGAAGAGCTTCACCGAGCAGATCCCTGTCGGAGCTCCCGGTGATGGATGGGCCTCGTATCACCACGAGTCAGCTCTGTAATCTGGATTTGAATTTATATGCTCGGCCTTTCCCTCGGTGCGTCATGTAACTCCATTTACATTTCCCCCCCCCGAGGATGTGGCAAAGCTCCTCCTGCCTTATTTAGACGTGTCTGTTTTGTGATGGCGGTGAGGGAAGCCAGGCTGATGCTCTAAAAACCAAACGTGTGCCGTCCTTAACTCTAAATCATGATGAAGACAAGTTTGACTCTTGACCCGATCCGACTGAGCCACAGGTTCACAGTATCAGCCGCGTGCAGTCGTCTTTATAACCGGTGCTGGTGCAGGTTGTGTTGTAACGTGTGGCCTTCGCTTGTTGCGTGCCAGTAGTTGGCGGATTAGGTGTTGAGGTCATAATCCTGATTCACCTCGTTGGACTCCAGTCATCTTCACTTAAACAAGACTTGCTTTATTACAGCTGGGTGACTGGTTGTGTTGCTTGATGATACAGCCTCGGAATGGGCATGTCTGCATTTGCAAGTCCCTCTCTCTGATTGTGTGATTGTGTGTCTGTGTGTGGTTTTATTTGCATGTTTGCAGGACGTGTGGAAACCAGGGTGCATGAGCAGGTGCCACGTGGCATTGGATGTGCTAATCTGAGACGAGGGCCGCTGTGTGTTCTCAGCTGTTGGGGAAGGGTGTGTGTGTGTCTCTGTGTGTGTGTGTGTGTCTGTGTGTGTCCATGCATGCATGCAGTGTTTCATCAACAGTCCCACTCATGCTCCCCTGAACCTCTGCACTAATCCGGGCAGATCTGAGTGCAGGCATGCAGGGGACGGGGGGCGGGGGGGGGACGACACACACGCGACTCACATGACACATGTTGTCTCGCACACATTCACAAACTGGCAGTGTGAGGCACGCTCGGCTTCCAGTCAGCTGTGCCCCCCCCCCCCCCTGATCCAGGTCCAGATCCCAGTAAAGGCCTGATAACGAAAGCCTGGTTGTGTCACTCCTCTCTCTCTCATTGGGGGCATGTTGTATTTGCGACCCACGGATCCATCAGGTGTGTGTCTCCGGGGGAGTGTCTCCTCTTGTTGTGTGTTTGTTTGGTTCACTCACAGAAACGTTCCTTCATCTCTTGATGCTCTTGTTTCTCTTGGTCCAGCCTCAGATATTTTTCCTACAGGAATGTGGACGCCCCGGCTCGATGGCGAGGCGGCCTGCCCATCTGGCCGATTGTCTAAATATGGCATGTGGTTCTCTTGTGCTCCTCTGGCCCGTCCCAGTGTCTCCACACCTCCTGGAGAACATCCCACCTGGGTGTGACGGCATATTTAGCTCCGCTACGTGAAAATGTGTGAGCGCGTTGTGTTGACGTGGAGGAGCAGGAGTCGCTGCAGATTCACAGATTGAAGACGTCTCTGTGAGTTGAAGTCTGAGGAAAGAGACGCTTCAGTCCTCTGCACCTGCAACTGGTCCAACATCAGATTGACAGAGAAAAATCTAAAACTGGATTTTCTACATTTCTTCGTTGACAGTAGAGCGTCGTTTAAAACTCTCAGACTCCGAGGAAGTGAATGTCTCATGGTTGAATGTTTGGTAGATTCTTCTGTCCGGCATTTCACCATTTTGTCCTAGAATCAAATATTACAACTGACCTGAAACTTGGACAGGAACCCCTTGAAGTTTCCTCTAGCGCCACCAGCAGGTCAACGAAAGGAGTTCCTGCAAAAGTTCCTGCACTCGAAATGTGGCTTAACTCAATCAATCAATCTCGTTTTATTTGAATAGCCCAAATTCACAGATTTGTCTCATAGATCTTAAAAGATGTTAACATCCTCTGCTCTTAACCCTCAACAAGAGTAAAAGTACCAAAGAAAAATAACCTTTAACAGGGACAAACCTCAGAGACTCACATGTGAGGGATCTCCATCCCAGGACACTTAGAAGTGCAGTGGATGCTGCAAGTTGGAGAGCACATCAATAAAATAACATCTACAACATGGATGGGATCATAAATGAAGAGCTGCATCAATGTTTAAAGGACTCTGCTGTTTGTCTCATTCATTTATTAAACCTTTATTTGCTGTTGGAGCTTGAAAAACCAAAACAGAGCTGGAAGATGACAAAAGGAGGAAACAAAACAGTTGCGTGTTCGTTCCCTGTGTTCATGTGACCCGTCGTGTGGAAACTAAACAGTGGTTTATACTGGTGTTAAAGGATAATTCTGGTTTATTTCAGATTCATTGTCAGACTTCTTGGTCATCGGTTATAAAAACACCCGACTTGTCTGAACTGCTCGTGTTTCGTGCCTCGTTGCATTTCGCTGCCGTGGCGTCACCGTGTTCCCAGATCCCAGCAATTACTGGAGTAAGTGCAGTGTTGTGATAACAGTGAGAAATAATAGACAGAACCATGAAAATAAGGCCCAAAGTTGTAATAAAGTGGGTTTATCCTTTAACCCCCGCTGTGCTTATTGGAGCAGATCCTGTCATGTTCGCCACAGTAAACAAAGCCGTCCTCTTGTTGTGCTTCGCCCTCCGTCTCTTTCTATTTAAAAACCTGTCTCTGGTCGGGTGTCTGCCCGGGTGCAGGGGCCCCCGAGAGGAAGGGAGGAGCCGGTGGTGCCGCCGGTGGCAGAGGACAGGGCAGAGGGGGGGGGGAGGAACAAGAGGAGAAGACCCTGGCTGGCGGAGCTGGGACTGGGCTGTTTAATCTCCCGGCAGGTCCGTCAGATGGCTGTGGACAGAGCACAGGCACCAATTAGGCTGTGAGATTAGGAGGCTTTGTTCTTCTTCTGAAAAGCTTCTGGACGGTCCCCTTGTTGTTTCTGTCCCTCCTGCTTCGGGTTTATATCTTGACTGGGACTCCTCACCCTCCATTAACCTTGTCCCCCCCAACCCCCCCCACCCCCTTCTGCCCCTTTAAAATCTGCGATTATACCTGGCTAGACATGGAGAGGAGTGGATTAATAAAGGGCAGCGGGGCTCGACAGGGGCAGGTTGTCGGGCAGGTTAGTGGGGGGGGGGGGGGGGGGGGGGGGGGGGGCGAGGTGAGGAGCTGGATGTGTGTTGGGGTCCCCGAGTACCAGGCGGGGGGGGGGGTTGTGTTGGGATCTGATTGCACGTTGTCCTGTGTCGTCAGAACCATGTGACAATGCACATGTACGAATCACAACAATGCATTTTGCCTCAGATCGCTCTTTATAATGTTGTTTTGTCGAGCGTCCACTTCACTTGTTGCATATCTATAGTTGTTGTGTTTACATGAAAGCTCGACTCTCTAGCTTGCACCCCCCCCCCCCCCCCCCCCCCCCCCCCCCCGGTTGTGTCCTCCTGGGTGCAGGGAAACAATCACAGGAAGTACATTAGTGGGACCTCCATTGTATCTCCCCATATATCCTGGCTTCCTGCCTTGGGTGTGGGTGGAGGTTGAAGGGGGAGTGAAGAGATGTAGAAGAGGCTTCCTGACCCGCTGCTGAGGTGAGGGGAAGAGTGTGTGTGTGTGTGTGGTGGTGGTGGGGGGGGGCGGGCTGGATCAGTCTGGCCCGAGGCACAGAGAGATCCTTAATCCACCTTCCTTCTGCCGCCTGTCGCCCTCGGACGTCTCCCAGTCGCTGACCTGTGGTCAGTTTTTGTTGCCACCTCCCGGGACACGATGGTTGGATTATGCGAGTGTAAGCTGTTCCCAAATCAGCACGTGAGGTGAAAAAACTGACTCTTAAGTCAATTAGATGTCTTTCCTCACAGCCGGGGGGGGGGGACGGGGGGACAGATGGTGGGAGACGGGGGGGGCGGGGGGGGGGGGGGGGGTCACCAGACCACAGGAATGCCCGCGGTCGCCTCTGTGGTCATTTAATTGTGGCAGAAACAATAGTGAGCTGTTTATTTTGAGTGTGTGCGACGGTTTGAGCCGTTTTCACTTCGGCCCGCTCTGTACAAATGTTGTGTACTTGAGAGTTGTGTTGATCTGACTTTCTCTTGTCCCCCCCCCTTCCCCTCCTGTGTTTGTTCCCCCCCCCGTCCAGGTTTGCCACCACCAGGACTGCCAGGACCTGAACAGCAAGAGCCCCCTTCATCTGTGTGAGTCATGTGACTCCCGCTTCCACTCGGAGAACACAGACAACATGCACTTTGACCGACACCCGCGATTTGACTTGCAACCTCAAGGTAGACGCTCATTTTGTGTGTTTTTGGTAACGTTTCCTTCACTGTGTAAATATCAGGAGGTTTTAACTGACGTCTAAAAAAGGGAAACACTCGACATCCCATGTGTTTGTTGGAATTTCAAAGTTTAGTTTTATCCAAATTACATTTTACTGCTAATTTAGTCTGATTTCTGCTCTGAGCAATGAGAGGAATAGAGATTTTAATCATAATATAATATTGTTATGATCCATAGTGACTCACCACAAGCTACAGGACAGTGAGACAGTGTTAGATTCTCCTGTAGGAGCCACACCTCTGTAGGTGAAGTCTGGAGAATCCGGTCCGGGGTGGGGGGGGGTTCTGCACAGGCACTTTCACAACAACAACAACAAAACTTCCTGCATTATTCAATCGAGAGGCGGAGCAGCAGACAGAGGCAGGAAGTGACATATTAACTCCAGATCACGTGATTCTCTTAACAACACACAGACACTGGTGTCGGCTCTTATCACCACAAACTCACATCTTTGTCGGTGTCTCCTACGTGTGTGTGTGTGTCACCGTTTTCTCACGGGGAAGCTCGCTGTGAGTCCTGCTGTGTTCACACGTCTTATTCTCCCGGGCTTCAACAGACCGTTACACTTGGAGGCCAGAAGGAGAAAGTTTGTAGAAACTAAAGAGCGTCTCACTCGGACGTTTGTGTTCACACCGTGCGACCTCCTCCAGATAAAATAGGATATAAAATATGGAGGTGGATCTGCATAGCTCATGAAAATTGTGTGTTATTTACGATTTCAAGAAGAAGCACTTCACTACCCACAATCCTCAGGTGTAGTAGAGACGGTTGTGACTGGTGAAGCCGGCTTAAAGTCATGTAATTTCTCATTTCGACAATTGGTCATTACACTACACACTAAATCAAATACTATAAACAACTATACAAGACACAAACTACAACATATAACAACACTATTTTAACGACTAATGACGAGGTTGAATTCAAAAGGGATCATTTGCAATGGCAGATGGGAAATGTAGTTCCTTCACTCTTAAAATAATCACATGCATCGTCTTTTCTGATTCTATCGCCTTGGATCCAGACTGACTTCCTCTTGTCATGGCTGATAGGAAGAGGGCAACCTATTGTTAGTCCTGTCTGTGACTGGTGGACTGTTCCTCTGACTGGCCGTAGCAGCCGTCAGTGGGCACAGCACCAGACCAGTTCAAACCAGTGAACTGAATCTCAGAGGTCAGGAAGGAGGCTCGTTCTAACCCTGCAGGGTGTTTGAGAAGTTTTTGACATTTGAGAAGTTTCTGAAATTCTCATTTCCCAAAAGTGTTTTCTCTCACTTTGGTTTGTTTGTGTGTTTTGAAGTCTGGAATGTGAAAAAACTAAATCAAGGACACTCTTAATAAAATGTGTTTGATTGTTTAGAGCTTTTAAATGAGGCCCTGACACATCTCTCTATAATTAAATAATAATGAAGAGCAAAGAAAGAGTGTGACGTGCATGTTAACAATAAAAAAAACTGTATTGGATCAAAAGTGGTGAGATGCACATGCAGTTTGCAAGATGCTATTTATAGCTCATGGTGAAATTCTGTTAATTGGTTTATAAGTAATTACATCAGCAACTTAATTCAATTTGAATTTGATAAGCCGGACTTCCAACAGATTTCCTCGGTAAAAGAGAAGCTGATTAAGAATGTTTTTTTGTTTTTTTTCTTATTAATGAACTTGAGCTCGACCAATATACATTTTGAGGTTGAATCTTATAACTATATCAGGGAGTAAAAACAAATTGCCAGTGAATCTTCATGTTATCAAACCCTCAGGACATACAACTGTAATTGAAGCTTGATATTTTACGGCTAAACCCGAAACTTTATTAAAGACGACTATAGATAGAAAGAAAACACAATTATATTTGAATTCTGTTGAATGTTTTCTGAGTTCAGACCCGATGGAATCTGATCCTGAATGGAGATGATGACTCTGTGGAACTGTTTTGAAAGGGATGTGATCCAACAACCTGTTGACTCTGTTGTATTGAGTCGGAGGCAGAAGTCTCAGAGATGAATATTAAATATACAGTTGCTGCTGCAGGTCTTGTCGGACAGAACGACTGACGGTTGTGTTTTCTTGACCTTTAGCCTCCATCCTGGCTCGGAACGTGTCCACGCGCTCCTGTCCCCCACGCACCAGCCCCCCCTCCGACCTGGAGGAAGAGGACGAGGGGACCAACGACCGCGGGTCAGTAACCCCCCTCAAACTGCTTTGGTTCTGATGCCATGTCAGTGGATCTGTATGTGATGTGTGTTGTGTGTCACTGTTTTGCAGGGAGCGTAAAACCGGGGGGCTGAAGCTGGTGAAGAAGAAGCCGCGGAGACGCCACACAGACGTAAGCAATCACACAAATGAACTCCCTCCCCAGAAGCCAGACTCTTACTCTTGTTCCTTGGAAGACTTTTACTAGATTTCAGAGGAAAGGGGGGTGTAGTCTCCGTCCATTCAGTGACTCATTTCTTTGCAGAAGCATGTTCTTTTTCTCAAATTCAACGATACAATCAGAGGGGTTGTGCAATATGACAGCAGCGCCCATTGTCCTCTGCAGCGATGACGCAACAACACTATCTCCTGCTAGCTGCTCTTTGTCCCCGCCGGGGCCGGGCGGGCAGAAGGAGCCCCCCTGTGGATCTGCAGCTCACATACAGCAAGAGCCCTGGGGGGGGGGGGCGACAGAGCTGCAGCTAAACTAACAATATGTCTTCTCCATCCCCCCCCCACACCTTTCCTCTGCAGGACCCCAGTAAGGAGTGCTTCAGCCTCAAGTTTGATCTCAACGTGGACATAACCACAGAAATTGTACCTGCGATGAAAAAGAAAACGCTGAGGTGAGAGAAAGAAATACAATAATAATATAAATATCGAAGACGTCAACTTAGAAAGATGAGATTTTAGAGTTTCTGGCGATCAGGTCTGACGTCAGTGATCTGAACTTTTTCCTGTTGTTATGAACGAGTCTGTTCTTCTTCACAAAGTTTCCCTCTTTCACGTCCATGTCTGAAAACAGTTCTAGGATTAACAAGATCCATAAGTAACTTCTTCTGATTTGATATCATCTCCTCCAGAGAGGTTCTGGGACCAGTGTTTGAGAGGAACGGCATCGAGCTGTCCCGGGTCGACCTCTTCCTGGATCAGTCCAACACGCCTCTGTCCCTCAACTTCGAGGCGTACCGCTTCGGAGGACACTACCTCAAGGTCAAAGGTAAGAACTCTTCACCCAGAGCTCCTGGTTCTTTCTGTGTAGAACTTGCATGTTTCTCCCCGTGTTAGGGACATACCATAGGTGTGAGCGGCTTATATTGTCAAGCCCTGTGATTCGCTGGCGTTCTGTCCAATTGGCTCCAGTGACCTTCAGATGGATACACGTTATAGATAATGGTTGGAGGTCCTTTAAAGCAATATTGAAATACCTGGAGTGGAGATCCACAGAGCCGACTGCCCCTGATTTATCACGGCAGGCCCGAGTGATGCGGCGGGAAAAGAAATGTGTGTGAAGTTGAACATCAGAGAGTTTTATTATTGGACTCACACCGAGGAGGAGGAGGAGGAGGAGGACGTCTCCAGATCCAAAGAGATAAACTGTCTGATCCAGAAAAACGCTTGAGGAACGGCACCTGAAGACGTAGAAGATGAATTATTAAGGAATGACTTCACAGCAGCTCGTTACTCACACGATTAGACACTCCAGTGAAATATGACCTGTAAGTGAGCCTGTTATATATTGATTTTAATAAATGCTTAAGGAGTTTCTTCCCTTGCACGTTGCCTCCTCGCACAATAAACTCACTTTCGCAGACGTGCAACATATTTCTGGGACGACTCGGCCTTGAAGGTTAAGCTGCAGTGTTTGATAATCATAGATAAATATTAAACTGCCTTCCTCTGTCACAACAACAACAGAAAACAACTCAATGTGTTAAGTTGTATCTAAGAGGGAAGACGAGCGCTCTGCCTGATTGATCGACTTCTTCAAATCCTCCACGAATCCCAACCACGCAGCCTCTAACCCTTCGAGCGGCGCCTCCCGTTAGAGCACGTCTGTAAAAAGTGAGATCCAGAGCCGTGACTAACTGCTCCTCCTTTTTAAATTGTCCCCCCCCCCCCCCGCCCTCCCGACTCACACCTCCTCACCACAGTCTGGAGTTACACACACAGTCTGAATCACCGAGGTCGCGGGCGGACGGTTCCCAGCTGTTCGGTCACGTGACGTCTCTGTTGTTCTGCTCCGGAGCTGAGACACATATTAAATCTGATTTAATCGCTGCTCTATAATTAACAGTGGATCAGATGATCAGAGGAATCGCTCGGCAGCTTCTCTCGGGGAGAAAAAAAGCTTTTCCTCTCATTACACCTCCGAGCCGGTGTCGTCTTCAGGGTGTCCGTCTGTGAACACGATATCTTAAGGACGTAAAGAAGGAATTTCTTCTTATTTGGTACGAATGTTCACTTGGACTAACCGATGAACTGATCCGAATCTGGTGGTGAAAGGTCAAAGATCAAGGCTACTGTGACAAATCCCCTCTGTGGTAGTTGTGACTGTTCACTTTGACTCACGGAGGAGCGGATTTAGATTTCGGTGATTCAAGGTCGATACCTTGTGAACACGTTATCTTGAGAACTCCTCGAGAGAATCCTTTCAAACTTCGCCGACATGTTCACAAAGACACACGGATGAACTGATCAGATTTGCTTCATCAAAGGTCAAAGGTCAAGGTCACAATGGCCTCTTAAAAACTCAATCGGCCTTTTAGAGGATTTCTTCAAATTCAGACGAGCTCCAATTTGGACTTAAAGTATGAACTGATTAGGTTTGGTATGAGTGTGTAGAAAAAAATGATGTAAACTGAAACTGATCCCATGAAGGTATCTCTGGTTTATCACTGGGGGTTTTTTGGGGCCTATAACTTTAACTTTTTGTTTCACTCTGACTATTTTCATTTTTGACGCAGCAGGAAGCTGTTGACAGATTAATAGTCCCGTAGCTTAATGTCTGTTGGATGTAATAAAAGGCAATAAACAGCAAATTTCAACTGAACGGGTGTTTTCTGCCCCCCCCCCCCCCCAAGCAGCCATACAAAGTTTACTGTAAACAGTTTTTAAAGGATTCCCCCTCTCCTCTCTTCTTTTCCCCCCCGTTCAGCGCGGCCAGGCGATGAGCTGAAGGTGGAGCAGGGTGTAAAGGACATGAGGTCTCTCAGCCTGCCCAACATGAAGCCCTCGGGGGGTCAGGGCCCCTACATCCTCACCCCGGGCAGCGAGCGGGTGGAGCACGGATCCCTGGGACGCAAGGAGACCATAGATCTGCTGGTGAGTGAACATGTGGCCGAACGGCATCGTGGCACGGTCGTTTTTCATGTGACGTAAAAAAAAAGGAAAAAGAAAGAAAGAGGTCTCCGACTCATCAAAGTGAAACACACCAGCCCTCCTGTAAACCACAGACAGACACACCCTGTGACTCCTTCTGGTTTGCCACACCCTCCCTCACTATTTTCCATAACTTCATCTCCTCTTCCTGCAATTCCCATGATGCCTTGGTCTAGTGCAGTGTCTCAGGGTAATCCCATCATGACCTCATTATCTGCTCTGTACAGTGCAAACCTGAGAATGTCTTTTTCTGGATTTCCTCTCCGGCAGCTGCGTTGTGTCTCTTTTGTGTGCACGTGTCGTGTACGTACATGCCGACCCGCTCGGCTGCTGCCGAATGAACGCTTGAAATCTCCTGTGACTTGATGAGCTCACTCAGGAACACCGTGTGCCACTGCAGCACTTCCTGCCGCTACAGGAAGTGGCTGTTTTGTCCCTGGTGCGAGGTGCTGAGTGGCCGGCGGAGGTCTGCAGGATCCCGGTGCACTGGGCTGGAAACAGGGCAGACAGTCATCAGGTTCATGTGGCAGCGTATTAACACAACTAGTGAAACAAGTCGTGTTTTGTGTCTGTGGGATTGTTGTGTTGGAACCTGATAACGTTTGGTTTCCACTCTTGTCTGTTTCCTAGTTGGATAATTTGTTTGTCAGCAGGATTATGCAAAAAACAACTGAACAGATTTTCATGAAACTTGGTGAAATTTTATTTTTGCATTGCATCATAAGGTGTTTGTCATTTTCACTGATTTCTCAGTAAATAAATCAGGGATCTCGATGAAAAGAATCTGACGCATTCAAGGGATTAATGTGTCAGATTTGTGTGTGTGTCAGGAGGATTGAGCAAAAACTAGTGAACAGATTTCCTAGGAACTTGGGGAAAGACAGGATGAGACACGGGACAAGAGAGAATCTCTATTGCTTAATATATTATATCTATCCGTCTGTACATTTTACAAAAATACAATACGTATTTCCTTTGATAAAAACTGTTATAAAATACATTATAAACAGTGTTGTTTACCTAAAGCGTAAATTGCTCCTTCTACACAACAGTGCTGTCATTGTAGAAGTTGTTGCTCAGCATCATCCCTCCCACTGGGACCAGTTCACCAGTCTGACCAGTTCACCACAGTAATGTTCACAGGACCGTACGTGTTGAATTGTCACTGGTGCGTGTTGAAGCCAGATGTGTCACGGTTGCTTGAATCCTCATAACGTTGTCACTGAACTGCACGAGTGTGTACATGTTCAGAGGGAATCAAACCCTTGAGTTAAAAGCATTAGTGTGTTTTTGTTCTGTCAATAAATAATAAATCGCTGAAGTTAAAGTAGTTTAGTTTTTGTTTTCGCTCGGGTTTGGACAGTTTAATGTGGGGAGCTGCTCTCTGATGAGTTTTAAACAAGTCGTTAAACACTCGGGAAGTAATTAGAGCCATTAACAGGTGACACGTGCAAACCCACTGAACCCACTGGTGTCTCTGTTGCTGCTGTGGGCAGGCAGACAGGCGAGGACTTGCTGGAAGCCAGTGAAGTTAAAACACTCAGACTTTACTGAGTTGTAATAATATCACACCCTCCTGAGTTGTGTTTAATTTTCTTTTCTGGCCTTTACTGATTTTTCCAAAGCTCTGAAGCGCCTCTGCTCTGCAGGTGGAGCCATCCCAGTTTATTTAACTGGGAACATGCAGAGTAAAGTCTCTGGTCGTCCTCAGGGGGGCGATGATGAGCTGTTTGTGGCGATGCTGAGATCTGTCAGGACACAGTTTGTCCTGCAGCTGGAAACATGGTGACAAAAACACGTTACTCATCACTACCAGAGGTTTTCAGATCCTTTTAATTGAGTAAAACATGCAACAAAAACATCCTGTAAAAATACCCACAGAAGAGTAAACACTCAGAAAGTCACCGGAGTAAAAGTACTGAACTATTATAATTGTTATAAATGTTAAATCAACATCAAAATGAAAAGAATCTGAGCAACTTACACAACCGACAACTTTCATGCTCCAGTTGTACTTAATACTTAGAAAGTCAAAAGAAAAAGCCCTGTGTTACATCATTGTACTGTTTATTTTTAGTAGTATTATTAGAAGAAGTAGTTTTAGTAACAGTGGAAAAAAACAGGAAGAGTTTCACTATGTCATTTTAAAAGTCTGTGGAAATTTCTCATGAGTCAGTTGGGTTGAACCATTTGGAAAATAAAAAAAAAAAAGTCTGGAAGCTATGAGGTTGGAAAAGCTGTGAGCTCTCCAGACCCAGGTGCACTGTGGGTAATGTAGTTACCAGGTGTTGACGAAGAATGTGTGGAATTAGGACGATGTCTGGATCTGATGCAATGATTCTCTGATCCTTTGACAAACTAATCATTGTTCTGTTCAAGCTGAGTGATGCTGAATTGATGTAAACCTGTATGAAGTATGTAAGATACATTTAAATATAATATTTCCCTCTGAAATGTAGTAAAAGTATAGAAGAGTACATACAGGTACCTCAATGTTTTCCTTTAATACTTTACTCAATCGGTATTTTCATCTCAGGTGAAACTGACCTGGAAACAATTTGAATTTCAGGCTTGAACCTGAGAATAGAAGCAAAGCTCATCAAGGTTCATTGATCCTTTAATCTTTTACAGTCGTCTGCTCTCAGCTCCATTTCATATTTCATATAAAAGCTGTTTGCAGCAGTAAAACTCTTGTGGGCACAAAGAGCCGTCTCTGCATTTCCATGGCAGCGGCTCTGGCACTCGCCTTTTTAAAATGCATGCATGCTTTTTATGGAATCGAGTGCTCTGCTCAAAGACGTGTGGGTGTTCGCCCGGTGAGCCGACTCGTGGCTTCACAGGAAACGCAGCCGAACCCTTTTTCTGTGCAAGAGGAACTCTTTTGTTTGAATTCGGGCGTTGCAGGTCTATTATCGCATGCACGTTACAATTTATAGTCTCTTGGCAGCCTCGTGATTGGCTGCAGAGAGCTTTGATGCTCTGGATTGATTATTTTACGACCAGGGGGTAGCCGGGGCCGAGCGCTCCGATTGGTCGAGAAGCACATTCCAACCCCGCTGATTAGTTCCCATAAAGCATCGCTGCCCGTCTGTGCCTCGTCCTTATTGCACCATCAGCAAATAATCCATCCTTTTACACCCTGACAGTATCAGATCCTCTCTGCTGCCCTGGAAGAGATCAGCTGTTTGCCTGAGTCAGGAGGATAAACCAGGAGAGCGGAGAATAAATATAAAGAGGTGTTCCACATCCGTGCAGGGTTGAACTGCGGTTACACAACTCGACGGAACTGTAACACAAACCTGAACCTTCTTTTTTTTGCCGTCACGACTTCCCGCCTGTTTGTGTTGTGACTCATTTGACCGGCCCGGCAGGTCGACAGCTTTAATCCCCCGGGCCGAGGCTCAGGATGTTTTCAGTCGACTGTTTTTCCAGTTACGACCTGACGTCAGTTTGGAGCGAAAGCAAAACTTCATACATCGGGGGTTTCACACACACACACACAGACACACACACACACACACAGACACACACAACGCAGTGACATTTCTGTGGCAGTGACACAGCGATCACACACATTTTGTCGTTCCCTTTTACTGTAAAGAGAAACATAGGGCGAGCTTTACAGTGTCTACACTCGTAAAAAAAAAGATAACGCAGCCGTCTTGTGACTTTCAGTGAAAGGACGTTCAGTACATTGATCCTTGCTCCTGCTCCGTTGGCACTTTCTTTATATAACGCACACGTCCATCAGCTGCTATAGAGCCGTGAACACAAACACTTCGACAACACACAACTTGATCCAGAGGTGAAACATCACAGTTTTCTAGTGGGATGGTTCTGGTTTTCCCGGTGAGTTCACGTCAGGTGTCGGATTCTTCGTGTGTGTGTGTGTGTGTGTGTCAGTGCCCGGGCATCCCATAATGCCTTTCACCCATCACATCAAGGAAATCTTCATTAAATTAACTATTGACTACTCTTCAAGGAAGTGTTTTCTGATCAGTCTCTATAAATCTTTTATTAAATCAAACAGAAACTGACCCCGAGAAAACATGAAACTCCACTTCCTGTACTTTCAGACTCTTCACAGTCCAATAATCAATCAGATTAATTGAGAAAACAATCATCAGATCAGTGGATAATGAAAATAGTTGCGGCTGTAGATCAGATTCTACCTGATTAAAAAAAGTTCAATGAAAAAAGGGTTAATTCAGCTGATGCCACTTTATTTTAGATTATTTTCATAATGCTACTAAACCTAACGTTTCATATCCACAATAATAATATTGAAAATATCTATAACAAGCACAAAAAAGCTCAAAATGATCTTAAATAAACAAATTAAATAAAATTTAAATAAAATTCCAGCCACTCAAATTTGAGGACTTGTTGCATTTCTTAGTTTTCCTGTTTAAACTTTATAATTTGGAGATTATGAAGTTTATTTGGACCAAAGAAACTGTTCTAACTCGAGTCAGTTTCACCTGTCGTTCAAAAGAGAGCAAGGGCCGCTGGTGCTGCCTCGGGAGGGAGGGGGGGGGGGGGGGGCTTGAGGAGTTTGTTATGCACAGACGAGATACTGTCTGTAGATGGTGTTGATTCATAACAGACGCGGGCTCAGCGCTCGGGAAAGAGCTGACAGGCGCTGCAGGAAGGCCCCGGGGCAGAAGACACATCTCACCTGAAGGTGGACAGGGGGACAGGGAGCGTTGTGTTGTTGTGTTGTCGTAGCATCTACACACTGAGCCCTGCGACAAACTGTAACACACGAGCTGAATCCTCCTCAGTCAATACACTCAGTTTGCTTTGTGTAGCTATTGTCGTCACGCATTTCCTCTCTTTTCTGCAAACACCCATCTTTACCTGCTGCATTATCAAACTGAGGGCGGCTGTCACGTCCAGCAGCCGTCCCCCCCCCCCCCCCCCCTCTCTCGCTATCTTACGGCCTCACAATGGGGGACAACTGTCGGATTAACATGCATCCACTTTGAATGACAATGGCTGAATGAGTGGTGGTCACACGGGGCGTCATCGCTGGAACGTCCTCCAACAACAGTCGGTATAGTTTGTTAATGGAGTGAGAAGTGTCGCTGACTGACCTGAGAACAGCTCCGACAGAGATGTTACACTTTCCAGTGTGCACAACTTCCCCTGACGTCTGTGACGGGTCATAAGATATAACATGTCGGGAAACATTTGAGTCACAGAAAAAGTTGTAGAATTACACAAACATATGTTCTGCAGAGACATGAACAGACTTTATGAGCTTTTATGAGTTGTTAAACTTTAGGAGAGTTGTAAAGGTCAGTGGGGTCATCGGTGAGTCCATTGACAGCAGCAGATTCAGAAATTAAAACATCTTTCAAGCACAAATTGTTGAATATTCTCAGATTTGAGCT